>NW_025889970.1:0-33585 GCF_002878395.1 Capsicum annuum | reverse complement strand
CGGCTACCATGGCCATTAGTGCTACAACACCACCATGAATACCATGAATGTCCGCACCCCCACCAGCACCACTGTAGTGCCCTTCCCTCCACCCAAAGACAGCCATCAGCACTACTGCAGTGCCTCCCCTCGCCCACGTATTTCCCTACCAAAACTTGCCCCCTTGCTCGATCTATTACCTTACTCTCCTTCCCTGCCCCCCAACCATACACACCCCACAGCATTTTACTTTTAAATTTTTTTTAATCATATTCTTAATTTAACTTTTTTATTTTGTTAAGGATTAATTTTATAACTTTTACAATTTTTTAAGGATATATAAATAAAAATTGAAAATTCATTATTTTTGTGTACTTGAATTTATAGTTAAAACATTAAATTAATTGGAGAGAAATTTCAATTATTTAGAATAAATTTGATGTTTACTTAAATTAATTATGTTTGTATATTAGAATTTATAGTTGTAAATTAATACTTATAGTTAAAAATTTAAATTATTTTAAATTAAAAAATTATTGCATTTGTGTTGTAGAATTTCTACAATTTATAAAAAACATTATTTAATTAAATTTATTTTAATATTTAATTTTTCTATGTAGCATTTTAAAAATGACATGAAATTTAATGTAATACTTAAAAATGATGTGGTAGCTGATGTGGGGCATGGAATTTAATGTAATACTTAAAAATGACGTGGAGCAGTTATGTTACACACACCGTCAGAGGGGTTTAAAATGTTTCTTTTTACTGGGTTCAAGGGTCCAGATGACAAAAATGCAAGTAGGAGTATCCACATTACAAATCGGACATAGTACAAGGGTCCATCGAGCTATTTTTCCTATTTATAAGGCATAACATAACTATAATTTATAAAGAAAATCAATAATCTTCTCACATCTAGGAGGCATCTCAAGTCTATAAGGTATCTCATATCTAGGAGGCACAAAATATCAACAAGGCATCTGACATCTAGGAGGCATAATATATCAATAAGAAATCTCATATCTAGGAGGCACAATATATCAATAAGGAATCTCACATCTAGGTGGCATAATATATCAATAAGGCATCTCGCCTCTGGGAGGCCATAACACTAATCAAATCTGAAGCCCCATCATGGCTAAGAGCCATTAGTCGTAACCTAGGAAAACCATCATCATTCATAAAGTAACGAAGTAAACATATACTAAAGGTTTAATAATCTCAAGTATGTCCATCATCCATAACTAAGTCCAAAAGGGCTAACAAAATTCTTGGCCTAAGGTGGGATGAAGGAACCTACTTCTAATCCCTGAATTCAATAATTAGGTAATTTATACCATGAACTAGGCTAAGGGATCAAAATTCACTTCATGATGGTACATAAGCAATAAACAATCCTAAGATAGGAATTCAACCTAGAAACATAAGCAATTAAGTCAAACTTTACCTACATTATGGGTTTACGATTGCTAAATAGTTCAAATAAGGTATTCAATCTAACTACGCTTCCAATAACTTAAACCACTTCCAAAACCCAGCATCATATCATATCCATTCTATGGATTAGGTCAATCAATGAAGAAACACAATCGAATCTAAGAAATATAGCAAGTATTTCACCTTACGGGTTAAATCCCTTATCTAATCCCCAAACATAAATAATCAATACTAAGTCATGATTTTCTATCCATAATTATTCTAAGAATTCACATTCACATACAATATATAACACACATTATCTTAAAGAAAGAGTAGACAGAAGCCTACGTTGAAGCCGAACTACAAATCCTTGAATCATCCATAAAACATCCATCTACACTCCATGATCTCGAAATGCCGCTACACTATCAAAATTGTAATCTATGCATTATTAGGAGGAACACAAGATCCATATCACCACATAACTATTCAGGTTAAAATTCGGGTACTGAACGAGCCTACGGGTCCTGAAACACATCTAAAAATTGAATCCATCATGAGGTCCCTTGAAGGTAAGGAATTTGTACTTAAAAGTTGAGCATAACTGAGCATAAATTGGGCCTCAAATCAGCCCTCAAAGTTTACGAATTCAAAGCCCTAATTTCAAAGAATTTATAAAGAAATTGAAAGAAAATTACCATTAATTCTATGGGAAATCACGGAATAATGGATAACCAAGCTCCTCAAATCACGTACAAGCTTAATTCTAAGATTTTGGATCACTTTTAGGGTTTTAGCTCTCTCAAAATAAGGTAAGAATGAGCTAAAATTATAGAAAAGGAGGCTTTATATACCCAAACCACGTAATTGCAAGTCACTATCAGAAATAGTAGGTATGTAATTACACCAACTTGGCGACTGCACACCCTATTACGATCGCGACAAGGCTATGGTGATCGTTATCTCCCCACCAATGGTACTGGAATTGTGGGCCTTGGCTGGCAATCACCGCGACACCAGTTTACAACTAAATCTTGTACATACTAATGAACTATGTATATGCAAATGAACTATGTAACCGCATAAAATTCAATGTTTTGAACTTAATGGAACCATTAACCTTTCATTCGAGATTATTTTGACTAAATGTAGGGCTCGCACTTATAGTTCCATTTTCCACAAAATCTGCCCAATAGACCAAAATGAATCAGAAGCCTTGGGACCTGAACCAAGGGTCCTCCTTGACTAAAATCAATGTTTTGAAGCTACTGTCACTATCAGAATCTTCATATGAGGACATATACAAGTAGTTTTATTCCGACACAAAATTCTAAACAACGAAAGCTACAAAATTAGGAAATGAGCCTAAAATCCAAACAAACTGTTAGATCACCAAACCAAAAGTTTCAAAGAGTCTTAAATGACCTCTAGCCATTGTGGGAAGGCTTGAAATGCTTGCAATGCATGTAAATCAAGGAAATAACCTAGAGGTTCATTACATTATCCATTACTAAAAGAACTTTCATCCATGAAAGTCAATGGATAGAAAAGATGTCTAAAGCTAAAAAGGATGAGGTGCTAGGCTTGTATATTTAGAGCATAACTTCCTAGATAACCTATAAGAAAAGAGAAAACTTCTAAGGGATTTTACCATAAGTATCCATTTTTTCACCAATTCTATCACTTTTCTTCCAAATAGCCAAAACTCAACTACAACCACCAATTGGCCTCCAACGAAACCAAAAAAGGCCGATGCATACAAATTTGAACCATGACACAATGATACAATTTTGATACCCGTACAAATCAACAAAGGCTCATCCAAGCCAAAACCAACCCAAGGATTGAGTCATACAATTGAATTTGAATCAAAATATAACCTTTATTTACCATTCCATATCCGCGATCCACTCTAAACTAGAAGGAATATCACTGAAGTCTTATCTGCGTAATCTTATCATAATAAATTGAATAACAGATGCAGATCCACTGAAAGTCCATAGGACAAACATGATAATAAGCCCATAAGGTGTTATTTTGACACACAAATGAAGATAATCAAGGAATTCAATCTGAGTCAATGTTATAGCTAGTTTGGATGGTAATTAAAACTGAAATCCAGAAGTCCAAAGCACAACTACTCATCACTGAATGATCCACTCCAACTTATCCCATTAACCGAGAATGAATCTATGCTGAATATAACTCAAGTATACTACTCTCACTAAGCATATTATCGAACATTCCCACAAAAAATTAAAGACCCATAGTCAAAGATGAAGGAACCAATACTAAGTCCATGGGCTATCACCTAAATACTTATCAACTATAATCCGTTCAAAGTTAAGAAGACCGAATAGGTAACCATAAAGTATGGTAACCAACCTATAATAAAATCCAAAAGGAGAAAAACCTAAAATAAAGGTTACACTTAGTCTCTACAACTCCAAGATAAAATCTCAACACAAAGGTTGAATTGCTCAATCTCAACTACCAAAACCAAACCTAAAGATGGGTTGGAATTCATACACCAACTCTATCATAACTTTCAAATTGCCATCACAAGGTGTCAAAATCAAAATTGAACCCATAAATCCAAACTAAAGACAAATACTCACATCAACCATATTGTCCAAATGAGACATATTTACATTAAATCATGTTGAGCCATTATCAAAACATTACTGAAGAATAAATCATAAGATAAATGACGATTTCAAATTACAACAAATAAACCCTATATCCACTGGAGTTCATGAAGTGTTAAAACTTACTAAAGAACTCCCCAAGGTAGCAATCCACACTAACAATGACGAAAACTTTAACATTTCTGAGACATGCAATTGTAGCTGATAACTAACTGTAACTCCCGACATCTGGTACTCGGAATGCTACACAATGCTCATGACCCCAAAGGACCACAATCTAACCCGTGACTGATATCTAAACCTAAACACTATATAATATACTGTATAAATATAGAAATAGTAGGCTGAAACAAGCCATAAGGTTCAAAACTTGTAACATCTAATAAAACCATATCTGAATAATGTGGTATGATAATACCAAAACTGAAACAAAGTCTGAAAACATCTAGTCTGAAAACACTATAGTCTGAAAGAATCTAAACTGTTTGAATAAGAAGTTGATGGGATATGTCCCCAACTAACTCTAACTACTGAAATAAAATAAGTAATAAAGAAATAAAGTAATAATCATGTCTTTGAAGGATGAGGTCTTACTGCTAATCTAACTATTAAAATTGGAATGCTACTGATGCTCTGGGGCTCGTGGTTCTTAACCTATGGTATAAAACACCATAGCGCAAATGCATTAGTACATTTAAATGTACTAGTATGCAAGTGAGGTAGGCTGAATGCAAAGGGTTCAAATGCATAAACAATGCTAACTGACTTAATACCATGAATGTGAGAATACATACATGAATAAATAACTTTGACTGAATTCATGATGGTACTAACTATTAAGCCTGATTACTTATAGCATGTCACTGATAGCTGATATTACTAATACTGAGCGATTGTATCTGATAGTCTAGGTTCTGATAGAACTAACTAAGTTCTGTACTGTTCTGAGTTGACTGTATCTGATAGTCCTAAAATTCTGAAGACCTATCTGAGTTCTATTACTGAGACAGATTCTGAAAATATAACTATAGGAAGTAGTCACCTAAACAACATGCCCCAAGTAAAGCAATATATCTAGGTTTGCGTCCAATCTGTAACCCCAATTGAAGGGTGTCAATATCGAGCCCTGGTAAAGATAAGTTGTGGGTGACCCTCATCTAACAGTGTCCATAAAAAAGAATGGTGGGACCCTCATTTGGTAGTGTTTATCCATCCCATTAACCCTCATCTGTTAGGGTTAATGTATCAACCTATGCTGGCTACATAGTTCTAGAATGTAAGGATTACTTGTAAGGATCACACCATCAACTGTCAGTGTGTGTCCTCATCCTTGGGATCACTCGGTGCTAAATCCTACTCCCATCTAAATAGACACTGAACATAATTAACTAAACTAAACTAAACTGAGTTCATTGAGTTTTATTGACTGATGGAATAATACTGAGATTAGTGAAGCACTGAGATTTCTGAGATTACTGGGATTACTAAGTTTACTAAGTTTTCCTGAGTCATATGACTGACTGCATTCTACTGAACATGGCTTGACTGAGGATGTCATGAAAACATGACACTGGCTCTAAGCACACAGCTAAATTTTTGGGTATTAGATATCCCCAAGACTTGATAGGATAATATGTAAATCAGGACACAACCTTAAAGCCGAACAATGGCTATATACTTACGATTCATTCATTAAGACATTTCAATAAACACGTGGGGTGTATCACTTGTACATGAACTAGGAATACATAATTGCATACTATATCAGGGAATTAATCCATTCTCATGGACAATTTATCAAACACGTGCACATAAACTTATCATGGCATGGTTTCTTCTCTTACTAGTTCACATAGGCAATTCATAAAGCACATAATGAACATAGTATATATAGACAACATTGCACAACTAGTAAACATGATGATTCAATTCTAATTTCATAATTCAAGAGTTTAATCATGGGTTCACATTAATCTATTCATATAATAACTAATTTGACATAAAATTTATCACCAAACATAGATTAGAATCCAATTGGTCATTATCAATATGAACAAAAGCAAAGCCAATATGGGATTCATAAAAATTCATATACTTAAACTTTGAAAAAGAGATTCTTGAACTTCATCAGTGAAAGGGACCCATAAATCAACATTTGACATACCTTGATTGAAAGTTTCTTGAAGTTCTTGGAGAGATTCTCAAAATTGTCTTTAATTTCTTGAAAGCTAGTGTTTTGTTTCTTGGGAGAGAATGTTCTTGATTTGAGGAAAAAAGGAGAGTAAATAATGATTTGAAATGTTTTTAGGGATTAAATTCCGCATCTAGATGTGCTAAAACCTTGGGAAAAGATTAATTTATCCCTGAACGAAATATTTATTTTTCATCAAAATTTCCTGATTTGGTAGAATGGCGCGACGCGGCGCTATCGCACCATGTCCCTGGAATTTGACAACTGGGAAATTGGGAGATCGCGCGATGTGGAGCTATCGCGTTGCCATTTTGATTGCAAACTGGAAGTTTGGGACGACACGGAGACATCATAGAGATTTACTGGAAAAAGGAAAATTAAGATTTAGGAGCCCTCCGTGATGCGGTGTAATCGTAGAGTCTTATTGGAAACTAAGAAACATAATTTTGGCTTATGGTGCAATGCACCACTAGCATAAATAATAGTGTTTTATGACTAAAAGTTTAAATCGCCATAACTTCTTACCCGGTTATTGTATTTAGGCGAATTTGGTATCGATGGAAAGCTTATTCAATTTTCCACACAACAAAAAATGAGAATCTTGAAAATTCCACATATATAAAGTGTATTCATCTTTAAAAAATGTCTTTGACATCTTTGGGATGAATTTAAGCTAGGTAGAAGTATGGGGTATTATAATATCTCCCCCTTGGGAACATTCATCCTCAAATGAAACTGACTGAGATGGGAGAAATGATAAACTGAAGAACATGCTGAACATGAACAATTGAAACATGATTTCATGACCGATACAGCTGATAAGCTAAATGTATTATGTTGAATATGCGTATTTGATACATGAATAATGGATTTGTGATTGAATTATTGATAATATGAGTTTCTCATCAAACTTAACATGCATATCTGATGCATGAATACATGAATAAACTAACACATGAATGCATGACTAACTATGTAATGGTAATTGATAACAATTTTATAATAGAATTCTAAACATGAACTAGACAAAAAGTTGTAACTGAAATCTGAACATGAAACTAAAAGGCTTAAGGAAAGTTGTTACCTTGGGTTGAGTATAAATTAGCGGAGAAGAGGTGAGGATACTTGGTATGCATGTCTCATTCTGCTTCCTAAGTAGCTCCCTCAATGAACTGATTTTGACAAAGGACTTTGACTAGAGGGACTCCTTTGATCCTCAGTCTGCGAGTCTGATAGTCAAGAATTTTGATCGAAATCTCTTCAAAACAGAGGTTGTTCTGAATATCTACACCCTGCATAGGGACTACAAATTCTGGATTACCTATGCACTTCTTGAGCAAAGACACATGGAAGACTGGATGAACTGAGGCTAGATTTGAAGGCAATTTGAGCTCATAAGCTACTTTGCTGAAGCGACTGAGAATTTTGAAGGGACCGACATATCAAGGACTCAGCTTTCCCTTATAGCAAAATCTCTTCACTCCCTTCATGAGAGAAGTCTTTAGCTAAACATAGTCACCAATCTCAAATAGGGGATCTTTTCTACGTATATCTACATAAGACTTCTATCGGCTCTGAGCAGTTCAAAGTCTTTCTCTGATCAACTAGACTTTTCTAAGGCATCCAATACTAAGTCAGGCCCTATAACTGAGGCCTCACTAACTTTGAAACAAATGACTAGAGATCTGTACCTTTTACCATAGAGAGCTTTAAATGGAGCCATCTTAATACTAGAATAATAGTTGTTGTTGCATGCAAACTCAATCAAAGGAAAGTAGTAATCCCAACTACCCTTGAAATCAATTGCACACGCTCACAGCATATCTTGTAAAGTCTGAATAGTCCTTTTTACTTGTACATCTGTCTAAGGATGGAAGGCTGTGTTGAGATAAACTTGGGTACCAAGACCCTTATGGAATGCTTTCCAGAAATAAGAGGTGAACTAGGTACCTTTGTCCAAAATAATAGATAAAGGAACATCATGCAATCTGACCAACTCTCTAATGTAGAGTTTGGCATAATCCTTAGCTGAATAAGAGGTATGGACTGGAAAGAAATAAGTTGAATTGGTCATTTTATCTACAATGACCCAAACTGAATCATGCTTATGATGAGTACGAGGCACACCCATCACAAAGTCCATGTTCCCTTCTTCCCACTTCTAAGTAGGAATATTAAACTCCTGAATGGACCCACTAGGCTTCTAATGCTCTATCTTAACCTGTTGACCTATAGAGCACTTATCCATAAACTCTGCCATATCTCTCTTTATCTCACTTCACCAATGGATCTCCCGCAAGTCGTGGTACATCTTTGTTGCCCCTTGATGAATAGAGTAGGGCAAACCATGCGATTCTGTAGGAATTCGCTGCCTCAAGTCATCTACACCTAGAACACATAGATGGCCCTAACAATTCCATACAATATCTCCCCCTTGGGAGAAAATCTCAACCTTCTGATCCTTGACTAACTCTTTCCACTTTACTAGACTGGGATCTCTATCTTTCTTTTCTTTCACCTAAAAAACTAGAGATGATTTTGAGCTACTTTGAACCTATATATCTCCCACCTCTGTGTTGGCTAAGTAAACACCTAGTCTGGTAAGCTGATGAACTTTCTGAGCTAACTTCTTCTTACTTTCCTTAACATGAGCAAAACTACCCATAGACAGTCTACTGAGAGCACCGACCCCTATGTTGGTCTAGCCCAGATAATAAAGGATACTCATGTCATAATCTTTCAAGAGCTCCAACCATCTTCTCTGCTAAACATTGAGATCTTTCTGAGAAAAGACAAACTAAAGGATCTTATGATCTATGAACACATCTAAATGAACTCTGTATAGATAATGCCTCCAAATATTTAGGGAAAACACTATGGCTGCTAACTCAAGATCATGAGTAGGATAATTCTTCTCATGGGGTTTAAGCGATTTGGAGGCGTAGGCTATGACCTTACCTTGCTGCATGAGGACACAACCCAAACCTACTCTAGATGCATCCCAACACATTACCAAACTATCTGAACCATTAGGAAGATCCAAAACTGGAGCTGAGCTTAGTCAAGTCTTCAATTCCTAAATCCTTTTCTCGTAAGGATCTGGCCACTGAAACATGACTTTCTTCTAGGTTAATCTGGACATAGGGGATGCAATAGAAGAAAATCTGTTAAAAAATCATCTGTAATAGCCAGCCAAACCCAAGAAACTCCTGATATCTAACAGAGAGACAGGTTTAGGCTAGTTTCTTACTTCTTTGGTCTTTTGAGGATCTACTATAATTCCATCACCGAAAATGATATGACCAAGGAATGCTACTGACCTTATCCAAAATTTGCACTTACTGAATTTCACAAATAGTTGATGATCTCTGAGAGTCTGAAGTACAATTGTAAGATGGTCTGTATGATCACGCTCACTATGGGAATAGACAAGAATATCATTTATGAAGACTACGATGAACATGTCGAAGTACTTCTAGAATACACAACTTATCAAGTCCATAAAAGATGCAGGGGCATTGGTAAGACCAAAGGACATGACTAAGAATTTGAAATGACCATACTGAGTTCAAAAAGTTATTTTTGGAATGTTACATTATCTGACTCTGAGCTGATGATAGCCTAATTTGAGGTCTATATTAGATAAATAGCTGGCACCCTGAAGTTGATCAAACAAGTCATCAATTCTAGGAAGTGGATACTTGTTCTTGACCGTGACTTTATTGAGCTACGGTAATCAATGTACATTCTGAGAGAACTATCTTTCTTGCGCACAAATAAGTCTGGTGCGCCCCATGGGGACAAACTGGCTCTGATGAATTCCTTATCTAAGAGATCCTTCAACTGCCCTTTTAGTTCTTTGAGTTCTTTTGGTGCCATTCTGTATGGCGGAATAGACATAGGCTGAGTATCTAGAAAAAGATCAATGCTAAAGTCTATTTCCCTTTCGGGAGGAATTCCTGGAAGATTTTTGTGAAAGATATCTGAATATTCACTCATGACTGGGACTGATTCAAGACTGGAGTTTCAGAAGTAGTGTCTTTAACTAGAACAAGATGATTGACACATCCTTTATATATCATTTTCTTTGCCCGAAGGTAGGAAGCAAGCTGACATCTGAAAACTAAAGTACTACCTCTCCACGCTAAGATAGGTTCATTCAGAAATTGGAACTTGACTATTGTATTTCTGCAGTCGACTGTTGCATAGCAGGAATAAAGCCAATCTATGCCAAGAATGAATTCAAAATTAGTGATCTCTAATTCGACTAAGTCTGCTGAGGTGACTTTCTAAAATATCATAACCGGGCAGTTCCTGTATACCCACCGGGCTATAATGGTTTTACCCAATGGGCTAGATACTGAGAAAGGCTCTGCTTGAATTTTAGGAATAAATCTAAAATCAACTGCTATATAAGGAGTAACAAAAGACAAGAAAGCTCCTGGATCTACCAAAGCATAAACGTGCAAGTGAAAGATCTAGAACGTACCAGTAACAATATTAGGAGAATTTTCCTAATCTTGCCGGGACTGGAGAGCATACAATCTTTTTAGGCATTGCCCACTAGTATCACTGGATGTGGCAGCCTGCTGATTTGGGCAACCGAACTGGACCGAGGAATGGTTCTGCTGACCCTGATAACCTGACTAGGGACAATATCTGACTCAGTCGCCTTGCTTTCCATATCCGAAATAGACATCATTGCCAGCTCTTCAAGTACCTTTGTGGTTCTTACCACAATTCTGAGAAAGAGGACTGGTTTGGGCACTACTAATAATGCCATGAGATTTAGAGCCTGGCACCCTATCTTTATTACCCGCCCTTAACTTAGGAATTGGAGCAATAGTTGAGGAAGAAGATGGAATGAATGACTTTGGGTAAAGCTGAGAACGGTTTTCTACCTCTAACTTAGGTTGATAAAGTTAAAACTACCTGTCCTTGCTCTCTTATTTTGCCTCTCTCTCATCTTAATTTTTTGCTCTTTTATCTGTTGAGCATGGGTCATAAGCCTGTCTATGTTTATATCACTATTCAACATCATAGACCAGCACTCATTGACTACACTATTATTCACCCCAAAAACAAATTTACTCATCTTGGCCTATTATCTGCAACCACATGAGGAGCATATCTGGCTAATTGAGTAAACTTAAGAGAAAACTATTTCACCATTATTTTGACCTACTTGTGGTTGATAAATTCTAAAACCTTATCTTTTCTCAGATCTTGGGGAAAGAATCTATCTATGAATGCAGTGACGAACTCCTCCCACTCAATAGGCCCTGCATCAACTGACCTCTTTGACTTCCACTATTTGAACCAAGTTTGAGCAACATCCTGCAACTAATATGCAGCTAGCTAAGCACTCTCACAAGAATTAACCCCCATGATGTTCGTAACTTTTTAAACCTAGTCTAGGAACTTTTGAGGATCCTCTTCTGACTTTAACCTAAAAAAGAATAGAGGATTTATTCGGGTGAAGTCTCGAATCCTAGCTGTAGATGAATAAGCCACTGGGCTGGTTGGAATGATAACTGATCATTCATTCTGAGCAGTAACTAAACTACCAAGACTGGTGAATGTAGCTCTAAACTCTGCATGAGAAATGTGTTCATCAAAGAGATCTGCTTGGATGGGCTGAGGGGCTGACTGATTTCCATTTCTTCTTTTGGGAGGTATGTTTTGTGAAAGAAATGGAGAAATGAATTAGACTGAGAGTTAAATTTGAGTTTACGCTTACTGGTATGACATGAATACTGAAAGAAAGAAAATGGTTCCCAAAAAATCTCATAGCCTCCTGCACATAAATATGGCGCGCAACACACCCATGTACAAGACTCTACTAGATGCGGCTTTGAGACTTCCTAGGACTCTATTGAACCTTAGCATCTAATACCAAGTTTGTAACAGCTCGTATCTGGTACCCAAAATACTACACAGTACTCATGACCTTAAAGGACCACAAGCTAACCATGACTGATATTTGTACCTGAATACTGCATAATATACTGTATAAATTGGAAATAGTAGGCTGAAACATGCCATAAGGTTCAAAAATAATAAAAATCTAATAAATCCATAGCTAAATAATGTGGTAAGACAATTCTAAAACTAAAATAATGTTTGAAAATATCTAGTCTAAAAATACTGTAGTCTGAAAGCCTCTAAACTATCTGAATAAGGAGTTGATGAAACATGTCCCCAACTAAGTCCAACTACTAAAATAAACTAAGAATGAAGAAATAAAGTAATGATCATGTCCTCAAAGGATGAGGACTCACTGCTAACTCTGACTGCTGAAATTGGAATGCTACTGATGCTCTGGAGCTCGTGCTTCTGAACCTATGGTATAATACACCATAGCGTGAATGTGTTAGTACGCTTTCATGTACGTGTATTCAAGTGAGGTATGATGAATGCAAAGGGTTCAAATGCATGAACAATGCTAACTGACTAAATAACATGAACGTGAGAATACATTCAAAAATAAGTAACTGTGACTGAATTCATGATGGTACTGACTACTGAGTCTGATTACTGATAGCATGAGTCACTGATAACTGATATAACTGATACTGAGCGACCGTATCTAATATTCTAGGTTTTGATGGAACTAATTGAGTTCCATACTATTTTGAGTTGATTGTATCTGATAGTCCTAAATATCAGAATACTTGTCTGAGTTCTATTACTGAGACTGAGCCTGAAACTATAACTGTGGGAAGTAGTCATCAAACCGACATGCCCCAAATAAAGCAATATAGATAGGTTGGGGTCCAATCTATAACCCCAATTAGAAAGGTTTCAATACCATGGCACTAGTAAAGACAAGTTGTGGGTAAGCCTCACCTGATAATGTCCCCAAAAGGGAATGGAGGGACCCTTATCTGACAGTGTTTATCCACCTCATCAACCCTCATTTGTCAGTGTTGATGTTCAATATATGCTGGCTACATAATTATGGAATGCAAGGATTGCTTCTAATGATCATACCCTCAACTGTCAGTGAGTGTCCTCATTCTTGGGTTCACTGGGTGATAAATCCTACTCCCATCTGAATAGACACTGAACATGATTAACTGAACTGAACTGGACTAAGTTCATTGAGTTCGGTTGACTTACTAAAGCACTAAACTTTTTGAGATTACTAGGACTACTGAGTTTACTAAGTTTTCCTGAGTCTCATGATTAATTGAATTCTACTGAACATGGCTTGACTGAGGATATTGTGAAATCATGACACTAGCTCTAGGCATATAGCTAAATTTTTGGGTATTAGGTACCCCCAGGACTTGATAGTATAATATGTAAATCATGAGAAAATCCTAAAATCCCAACAATGGCTATATGCTCACGATTCATTCATTAAGACATTTCAACGAACACTTGGGGTGTAACACTTGTACATGAGTGGGGAATACATAATTACATACTATATCATGGTATTAATCCATTCTTATGGATAATTTATTCAACACTTGCACATAAACTAATCATGGCATGGTTTCTTCTCTTATTAGTTCACATAGGCAATTCATCAAGCACATAATGAACATAGTATATGTAGACAACATTGCACAACAAGTAAACATCATGATTCAATTCTAATTTCACAATTCAAGGGTTTAATAATGGGTTCACATGAATCTACTCATAAAATAACGAATTTCACATAAAATTTACCACCAAAAATGGATTAGAATTCAATTGGTCATTATCAACATGAACAAAAGCAAACCCAACATGGGATTCATAAAAATCCATATACTTGAACTTTGAAAAAGATATTCTTCAGCTTTTTGGGTGAAAGGGACCTATTAATCAACACTGGACATACCTTGAATATATGTTTCTTGAAGTTCTTGGAGAGATTCTCAAAATTGGCTTTGACTTCTTGAAAGCTATGGTTTTGTTTCTTGGGAGATAATGTTCTTGATTTGGGAAAAAAGGCGAGTAAATAATGATTTGAAATGTTTTTAGGGATTAAATTCCGCATCTAGACGTGTTAAAAACTTGGGAAAATACCAATTTATCCCTAGACAAAATTTTTATTTTTCGTTAAAATTTCTTGATTTGGCAGGTTGGCACGACGCGGCACTGTCATGCCGTGTGTATGGAATTTGACAACTGGGAAATTGGGAGATGGAGCAATGCGGAGCTATTGCATTGCCATATTTTTTAGGACCTTGAAGTTTGGCGAGACGCGGAGATATCACGGAGGTTCACTAGAAAAAGGACAATTGGGATTTCGAAGCCCTCCACGATGCGGTGTAATCGCGAAGTCTTACTGGAAACTGACAAACGTTATTTTGGCTTATGGCACGATGTACCACTGGCTGAAATGATGGTGTTTTAGAACTGAAACTTTAAATCGCCATAACTTCTTACCCGGTTTTCAGATTTAGGCGAATTTGGTATCGATGGAAAGCTTATTCAATTTTCCACACAACAAAAAGTGAAAAAATCTTGAAAATTCCACATATATAAAAGTGTATTCATTTTTAAATCATGTCTTCGACATTTTCTGGCCAAATTTAAGCTAGGTAGAAGTACGGGGTATTACATTAGCCCAACACTTCATCTCAGCAAAGAATAGTCATAGGCACATATCATCGAAGAAAAGCACTCCATTATGTATTATAAGGCCTAACAAACTCTTATTTTAGGATTTTCTAAATCTACCTAAGTAGGACAATCATAACTTGATCAATCCATGAATCACATCACCGAGGAAGAATTTACCAATCTTAACGCCAATTCTAAGGTCAAGAAAACTACAAAAACTTGAACCAAAGATCTCAAGATAAAGAATTTTTAATTTACGAACTTAAGAAGTAGTCACAAGAAGTATACGATGTCTCCAACTTCACTAGAACGAGAATTACATCATGTTGAGAATGAGGCATCCAACTCCACACTAATAATAAGGGCAAACAAACACTAAGAGACAAACCCTAAAATCCAAAAAAAATGAATCAACACCTTCTGACATCAATATCAAGCCACTATCATGCAATTAAATAATCATATATAAAGATCAAACCCAAACTGGTCTATCTTAAACAAGCTAAATAGAAAGCGGTAGCCAATGCAATAACCTTTGTAGCCAAGAAAGACAATCCGAGGATCCCAAACTCAAGAATGACAATATAATTAAATTTCCAACTGTAGAACCATAAGAAACCACAAAAGGTCAACTTACCTATGATACCATAGTTAAATCCACAATTAGTCTATCACAACCAACTAATAAGAAAAACCACTAATTGTCATCTAGTTATAGAAAAGAAATTGACCACTCAGAATACAACAGCTTGAGCCAACAAATAAGAACCACATAGAAGGAAAAATTCTAACTATATGGCATTATTCTAGCCATCTAACAATCAAGGATCAATTACATCAAATAATAGCAATAATAACAATAGTATAACTATCAATATAATGAATAGGTGGTAAAAAAATGAAAATCAATTACAAGTACAACTCAAGGGCCACAATAAGGCCAATGTGGCATGATAAATGAGACTCAAACCTAAATCCTACACCTATAGAGTGAAAATATCAATCTAGATCTACATCATCTGCTACTAAAAGAAATAAACCACGGGGGTAGTCATATAATCATCAATTCAATAACATGACACATAATAACCAATATGAACTCATCAAGGCATATAATCAATAGGTATGAAAACTCCAATACATACAATGAAAAACATAAATACAGGAAAATAAAAGTACATAAATCAAGGTGAAATCCGTAACCACATGCGTGATGAATCTAAGGGAAAATAAATTTAAATGGTCTAAACTCAGATCGACCGACAGAATCATCAACTTAGGTACCAAGTGCACTATCTCTAACTTACAGTGCCACAACATCATTGAACTGATTTGAATAAGCTAAATGACTAGCAATCCCATGTCGAGAACACTTTCTAGACCAGTGATCGATCTTTCTACTATCATAGCAACTCTTGATGCCCTAACCTAGCGGGAAACACAAATTGATCCCCAAATGACTGGCCGACTAATGCTAAGAGTACTCTCTACTACCATGATTATCCTTCTCATAGCCATAACCTACTTCAAGAACTTTAGGCTAGCATGGGATACATGCTAAATCTATCTGAACAACCAACTGGCATTTAGGGTAATATCTAAACTAATGTCCTATCTTACTACAACAACAACAACAAGCTCTTAGAATACACTAAGGTTCTACCCTTTCTAATCTAGAATGGCCACCAAGACCTGAGGACCCATATCAAAAACTCTTTAAGGTCCGATGAGATCTCTTCTCTTGATGATCACCATGACTAATATAATAAGCACTCATTGTCTAAAATAATACATATGTAAAGCTAATAGGGTCCAAGTAAAGCTGACCTCTATCAAAAAAATCCTTATTCCTAGATGAAATACCACTATAACTATACTAATAGCATGGCCTTTTGCTGCTCCCTCCATAAGTATCAATACATGCTCTCTCTTTGGACCTTATATAATCCTTAACCTGATAGAAAAAAGACCTAACTTCTATTAATTTCTATGATGCCAAAGAGTGGCACTGATAGTCCTCTAATAAATAAATACACCAAATCCTTCTCAAAAGGATATAGCAAAGAAATATGCTTGTCCCACTCAAGAAACCTAATCTCATACTCAAAAACTCATAAAGAACCCTGATTAACACCAACGGACCCAACTCTGATCTAAGAATTGCTTAATGCTTAAAATTTCATACCTAACATGAGAGGTTTACAATAAACTTAGAATTCATAATCCTGAACCTCGAAGGGCTGAAGAAGTCATAAGCTCTACTGCAGCTTGAGCTGGCCCTAAATCATTTGTCCAATACTGAATATCTTAGATATCCATCCGTGACTCTCTAGTCTAATGCTCTACTAAAGATTTAAAAACATATGTCAAAGTCTTATCTGCATCTATTGAGAGTATTGTCTCGTCTATTTAGGATATAATAAAGTCAAAGAATATTCTTGAGGCTCATTAAAATACGGACACACAAAAAGGAATCAACAAAATAAATTTCCTAAGAATTACTTTATAGCTACTCAAAGATAGGTTACAAATATCTCCGAAATAATTTGCATGACTCTATTAAACTCTTAGCTCTTGTACTAATACAGTAGTGAAGACTAGGCTCTAATACCAGTTTGTCACAACCCAATTTCTTAGGTTATTATGGTGCCTACTATACCCCACTAGTAGGTAAGCCAAACCCGTAGACTAAAATAGCTAGTAACAGACTACCCAAAGAGATAAAGGAAAGAATGTAGAATAGATACAAAAAAATCAAATACATAATATAGCCCAAAAATATAGTGGTATCAGTACATGAGCTTCTAATATAATAAGAGAATAAAAATAAAATACCAAGGAAATTACACTATTAGAACTCATCTTTGACTACAACATAGATACTAGTCTAGTAAATATAAGGGAAGAAAGAAATGCTCCAAACATTGGGCGCTCACTCTATGCCTCCAACCCATGGCTACACTACACAATGCGTATACCAATAGTGATAACTCGTGCTATAATCTACAAGATGTAGAAGTGTAGTATGAGCACCAAACATATGGTACTTTGTAGACAACTACCAATTGAGCTCCTAAGATAATACAGATACACAGAATATATAAACAGAATGAAAACTACACCCAAATATGCAACAACCACATAATTAAGCTACTGAGATATTAAGGGTAATTATTCTAATCATAGTAAAGAAAGTTACATATAATGACTAAGGAAGCATCAAGGATTAACTATACTACTGCAACCATACTCAGGAATCTCAACACTATACCATATATATGAAATACCTAGGCTTTGATTCATGAGGAAAATTTCTTCTTTGGATGTCACTGAAAAAGGTATGGCTAGGGGTATGAGTCCAACCCCTAGGATATGAGTAGTATCCTTCTCTCCCTCTCTACTCGTACCCTAGGTGGTGTGGTGATGGTTTCTCACTATCCTAGGTATAAGTAAGCCTCAATCAAATCATACTTTAGGGTATGATTCATATAAAGACCAATCGTATAGAGTGATGCTCTAATCAAAAGTGAATTATTTTTGGTAGGGTGATGTGTACAAGTTAGAGCCTGAGTCGTACCCTTTGTATATGACTCAAGGGTGTCTATTAGTACCCAAACTAGTGTATTTGACCTAAGATAAGCCTTTGGTATGAGTTAGGGTAAAAATCATGCCCTAGGTTACAGTTTCTTAAGTGAGTCATAAGCGTACACGGGCTCATTTTCTAACTTTTTAACTAAGGGGCTTGTGGTCATTTCCTACACCCAAAAATCTAAGTCCCCTCACTATATAAGTGTTTGTATCCTCCTAAACATCTATTTTTGATGGATAAAACACACTAAATACTCTATCAAACTTATTTGTAAAGACTTGGAGGCTAGGATTTCAACGGGTGATTTTTAAAAGGCAAAGTGAAGTCAATACTATTAGTGAATCAAGGTTTCTAAGGCATATGACTCTTCCCCTTGATAATTAAATCTAAACCCATGTATTTCACACTTGTATTAGTAAGTGTACTTGGTGATTTTGAAATAAAATGAAAAGGGTTTTTGTTGTCAACGAGGAATAAGAATTTTTCATTCTTAAACTTGTGATTATGCATGTTATTGGTGATGGTTTGCATGTATGGATACTTGTTGTTTGTGTTTTAACACATGTTTCTTGAATAACCCTAATAATTATGAATTACACCATAAAATTGGTCTTGGTAAAGGTATGCACACAAGGTGTTTGTGAAAATGTCTTAATGAAATGTCTAGTCACATGTTAATGGTGTAATAAACTATGTTATAGGTCTAGTGAACATTAATGGGATATGATATTGTTAAAAGTAATGTGATATTTGATAAGTAGTTGGTAAATGCATTGTTGGCCATGCATTGAGTCGTAATGAATTTGAATGCTTGGTAAATGGTTGGTAAGAATCTTATTAATCATGTAATGGATTAATTTATAACTTTAGATGGTACAATGGCCCAATAATTATGAGTGGTTGATAAATCGTATTGTAATGATATTTTTATCCATGTAATTAGACAAATTATGACCATGTTGGTTGATGGCTAAGAAGGAGGTTCAGTTCTCTAAATATGAACTTTAATTATGTGTTGAACTAAAGTGTGGTGTAGAAAGGCTAATGAATCTTGAATCGTTTGTAAGGGTCTTGGTGACCATAATTTTAGTTGAATGATGATTTGAGTGAAAGCATTGGCCTAATAAAATGGTTAATCTGTGAATACTCCCATGAAGACCTTATCATCTTGTATGGTGTTGATGTGGGTAAATGGTTCAAGCCATTAAATGTGAAATGGATTTAATGGATGTTAATACATAAACTATTAGGAGTAAGGAGTTCAAATGTCATTGAATAATGGAAATGCAATGACTAGTGGTTTGAGTCCCTAGTCTGATGAATGGATTTTGGATTAAGTCCCTCACCCCATAAAATGACTAGTGGTTTGATTCCCTAGTTCGATGAAGATCTTGTGGTTTGAATCCTTTGCCTAATGGTATGGCTTGTAGTTCGAGTCTCTTACCCAATGGCTTGCGGCTTGAGTCCCTTGCCTAATATTATGGCTTGTGGTTCAAGTCCATGTTCCAATGGTATTTCTTTTGGTTTGAGTCCCTTGACCAAAAGTATGGATTGTGGTTCGATTCCCTCACCCAATGAAATAACTAGTGATTCGATTCCCTAGTCTAATAAATGGCTTGTGGTTTGAGTTCCTTGCCTAATGAATTATTTGTTGTTTGAGTCCTTTTCTTAATGAGATATGTTGAATCTATAAGTGTGGAAAGTTAGAGTCATTCACCACGTGGCATGGAAATGAGTGAAATAAGAATACCTACTAAGTGTTGTTTCCTTTCTGGCATAATATGAACATGTCATGTGTGTCTATATCTATGGCTAAGTATTTTAGAAGGTGATTGAAAATGATGTAATGACTCATTTTTAAATGATAATTTTATTTCATCCTTATCCTTGAGCACATGCTAGCATTCCAACCACTAATCATCTCCAGATGCTATATCCCCACGTAATATAGAGGTTAAAGCATCAGCTTCTTTTCCTATGTAGTGACTAGGTGATCAAAGCGGTTCATCCATTAACTCTAGAGTGATTAGATTTCTTACTTTAGAAGACATTCCTTATTGATCCCTATCTTTAGACTTAGTCTTATTTTGTCTTGGTTTGGCTATTGTTGGGGGCTTAACCCGACACATACATTTCTAAATATCGGTTTGTATATAGGTATTGTTGATGATTATGGACTTAGGTTTAATGGCTGGTTTGATGAATCTAATAAAGTGTAGATGTGTTTAAGTTATGACTTATAGTATACTTTCCTCTGTCTTATATTTTGGGTTGGATTTTTCCTACCCTTGTGATTTATATTGATGATTCGGTTGGCTTATCTGGGTGACCTTCCATTTATGTAGGCTTGAAGTTCCCATTCGACATGGCCTAGTTTCGGGTCGTGTCAATTTAATATTAAATCCTTGGTTCATAGTTGGTTGGGTGTCCACAATACCATGTCAAGTAGAGTCTCTATTATAGGTGTGAAGTATGCCACACTTTTAAAAGAGGGCTATGAGACATTTTATGAAATGTTTCTCTTTCTTTTGTTTCAATCACAAGCTATAGAGTCTAAGGTATGGTATCTCTCTGATTTCGTTTTTCTATCTTTCAAATCATGCCTCCAAGGAGATCTGAGGTTTACTAAAACTTCAGGAGTTTGGACCCGGACTAGGGCTGTGGCATCTGAACATCTTAGTGGAGTTCCACCTGACCTCACCAACCTCAACTTTGAGAGTAACCCATTTATTTCATCACCTCAAGGGGATGCTACTAATGTCGAGTTTCATCACTCTATCAAGCTCTTAACTCAATTGATAGTTTCTTAATTGTAGCATAGTGCTCCAATAATTATTTTTTTTTGACGCCACAAGAGTGGGCTAATTCATAAGGTTGAGCCCTCATATGTCTATGAGTATGAAGTTTGAGGAAGATCCTCAAGGCTTCATTGATAAAATAGAGAAAATCTTTTGAATCATACATGCTTTATAGGTTGAGGTCATTGAGTTTGCTTCTTACCAATTGAAAAATGTAGTGTACCAATGGTACTAAGGGTGGGAGTTCTCGAGATGTGTTGATTCTAGTCCCTCCATGTGGAAGGATTTTTCAAAGTCTTTCTTAGACCACTTCTTTTCTCAAGAGTTAAGGGAAACAAAAATGGAAGAGTTTGTTAACTTGAAGCAAGGTAGGATGTTCATTTAAGAGTATACCTTAAAATTCCATTAATTCTCAAGTTATGCTCCTGATATGGTCTCTAGCATGAGGCCTAGGATGCGTGAGTTTGTCTCCGGATTATCCCATGAGCAAGTCCTTAAGATCAAGGCGACCTTGTTGATTGAAAACATGGACATCTCTAGGTTGATCATGTATATGCAATAAGTAGAACAAGAGAAAAAAAATTAAGTTGAGTTTTGTAAAGGTCAAGGAAAAAAGCTTAGACCTTTTGACTTTAGTGGTTGTAGTAGTAGTAAGTGGTATAGAAGAAAGTGGGGGAGTTCAAGTTCTTTCTCCTCAGGTAGTGTTCGCTCTCATTGCCCAAAGTCATCAGGTAATAATTGGTCTCAATTTAGTGGTGCGCTCTGGGCTCATGGTTTCTAATTCCAGGCTAGTAGTGCTCAGTCAGCTCCACCCTGCCATTTTTGCAAATTCTATAGTCAGAGTTATCATGATCAATATAAGAAGGGGTGGAACAGATGTTTTAATTATGGTCAGATCAGGAAGATATAGCGTGAGTTCCCCTTTTGGGTGGCTCCTTAGGAAAATAGAACCCCTATTGTGACTCATCTACTTCCGCACCAAAGGGTGCTATGTCTATTTCTACTTCTACTTTTGGCACCGGCGCTGGCCAGAACTGCTTGTATGTACTTGCTACTCGCTAGGATTTTGAGGCATCTCAGTATATTGTCATAGGTATGTTAAGAGTTTTCTCTCGTGATGTATATTATTTGCTTGATCTAGGGTCTACACTTTCTCATGTGACCACGTATGTGGTTGTACATCTTGATTGTCTCTTGGGAGTCTATCATTTACTTTTTATTTCTACCTTGGTAGGGGACTCTGTGAATACTATAAAGGTCTATATGGGGTGTATGGCATTTTTTAGTGGTAGGGATACTCTTGTAGACTTGATAGAGTTTGACATGATAGATTTTGATGTCATTCTGGGGATGGATTGGTTGCATTCGTGTTATGCTTTCTCAAATTGTTAGTCCCGTAGGGTCATGTTCAAATTCCCTAATGAGTCGGTCATTGTATGGGAAGGTGGTTATTTGGTGCCTAAAGGAAGGTTCATTTCTTATATTAAAGCCCAAAAGTTGATTTCAAAGGGTTTTGGTATCATTTGGTCTGAGTTAAAGATTCTAACTTGGAAGAGCCTTCTCTAGAATTTGTTCTTGTGGTTAATGAGTTTCTCGACGTATTTCTTGATGATCTTCCCAATGTTCCTCATGATTGGGAAATTGATTTTAGGATTGATCTTGTTCTGAACACTCATTCGATTTCCATCCCTCCTTATCGAATGGCTCTGACAGAGCTAAAAGAGCTTAAGGAGCAATTAAAAGACCTCCTAGATAAAGGTTTCATCCATCCTAGTGTATCTCCTTGGGGTGCTCCCATGTTTTTTGTGTGCAATAAGGATGGTTTCCTTCGTATGTGCATTAATTACCATCAGTTGTAAAAAATGAACAGAAAGAATAAGTACCATCTTCCTAGGATCGATGATTTATTTTATAACTTTATGGTATGAAGTGTTTCTCTAAGATTTATCTTAGATCGGGTTATCATCAGCTTAATCATAGGGAAGCGGATCTCCTTAAGATAGTCTTTAGAACCCGATATGGTCACGATGAGTTCCTTGTCATGTCTTTTAGGTTGACCAATGCCCCGATAGCATTCATGGACTTGATAAATAGGGTATTTCATCCATTCTTTGACATGTTTGTCATTGTCTTCATTGATGACATCTAAATCTATTCTTAGAGCTACACGGATCATGTCGATCACCTCCTTGCTGTGTTGCAAACTTTGAAGGATCATCATTTGTATGCCAAGTTCTCAAAGTTTGAGTTTTGGTTGAAAGTCGTAGCTTTTTATGGTCATGTTATCTCTAGTGAAGGAATCATGATAGATCCCCAAATGGTTGTAGTGGTTAACAAGTGGCCTAGACCTACAAATCCAACCGATATTCAGAGCTTCTTAGGTCTAGCTAGTTACTTTAGAAGGTTTGCGGAGAGTTTTTTTATTCTAGCTACTCCCATTTACCAAGTTGACCCAAAAGAAGGTCAAATTCTTATGGTCGGATGTGTGTGAGGGTAGTTTTGTGAAGCTAAAAGAAAAATTGACTTCGGCTCTGATTTTGACCTTGCTCGAAGGTAGTGGCCTATGCTTCTAGGTAAGTGAAAGTTTATGAAAATAACAACCTTACTCACGACTTAGAGTTATTAGCTGTGGTTTCTACATTAATGATTTGGTGACATTATCTTTATGGGGTTCATGTTGATATATTTTTTGATCATAAGAATCTTCAATGTGTATTTACTCAAAAAGAGTTGAATCTCAAACAAAGAAAGTGGCTTGAATTATTAAAAGACTATGATACCAGTTCTATTATCACCCCTATAAAGCTAATGTAGTCGTCGATGCTCTTAGCAGGTTGTCCATAGTAAGGTTGTGTAAGACCCCACAAAATCCTAAGCTTAACTCAGACCTTTAAAGGTTGTTAAGGTGTCCTAAACTCAGAAAAATTTTGTTAAGTATTCAGACTTTGTATTATTTAGCCATCGTAGATTTGCAACTCTATTTCACAACCCTCATGACCTTAAAGAAATGATTTTTAAGTTGAATCATGATCAGGAATGTCAGTGGGTGTTCCCAAATAAGTTTTGGATTTTTAAGTGGATGAGATCTCAACGCCGCGTGGCCTACCGCTTCGATGAATATTTTATCTAGCTCCCAGCATAAATTCTAGTGAACCGACATGGAATCAATGCAACACGTTGGCCATCAAATCGATGCCAATGATGTAGCGCGTCGGTCTGCGCATCGCTAGATCAATTTTCTGTCATTAAAAAGTCACGTCCTCAAGGGTATTTGGGTCTTTTTCCCATGTCTATCAGCCCCAAAACACAAAATTAAACGCTTCTAAGAGCAAAAAATATTCATTCTTCACAAGTTGCTCTCAAGAACAAACCCTAGGAGATTTCAAATTCAATTCAAGGCTGAAGAACTTAACATCAATCTTTTAGAATTTAATTATTAAGGTATATTAAGTGTTCATTCAAGGTTTCCTTCTACCCTTGGAGTTCAATAATCTATTTTTAAAACCTCAAGTGTATTGATTACTGGAATTTCATGTTTGGTTTGATTATATTAATGATTGCAATGATTAATTAGGTTTTTAATCCATGTTTTGTTACAAGTTTCATGTGGAGTTATTCGATATATCTGTAGAATCATGTAAATCCATGCTAAACTCTTGAAATTGTAAATGGGGATTTGAAGTATGGTGCCCATATATGGTTAGCGTCATGTGCATTGATTATGTCCTCCAACTGTTTGATAATTTGCTTATGTAAACAAAGAAAAAGGAAATACAATCATGTCATGTTAGATTATGTACAAGTTATATCATGCAAGTGTTTGATGGAATGTCTCTATGAATGAGTTACATATGGTTATGCCTTTCAAGTTTATTTTATAATTTATTATTCATGCTATCGAGTCCTGGGGGTATCCAATACCTAAAAACTTAAATGTTTACCTAGAGCTGTGGTAGTTACAGAATAGTCTAAGTAGTGTCACGAATAGTAGCCTCTGTAATCAGTCACAGTTACAGTTTAATATTCAGTTTAGACCTCAGTAAATCAAGCTAGTCATAGAACTCTATAGTATTCCATCAGTTAATACAATTCAGTAGTACTCCGTCAGTTAACAAAACTTAGTGAACTCAATTCAATTTAGTTAGACAGTATGATCAATAATAGTGCAGTCCAGCCTAGTACAATTTAGAAATTAGTACAGTGACTATTTAGTTGGGAGTAGGACTCAGCACCGAGCAAACCCATGGATGGGGTCATTCCTGCCAGCAGAAGGTTTGACCCTTAGTAGAAGTCCCTATGTTACAAAACTATGTAGCCAGCGTAGGTTGAGATATCTTCCTTTCAGTCTAAGGTTGATACATCTCATATGAGTTTTCCTTCTAACGAGGGTTGACAAAAGAGTATCTTGTCATAGAGGGTTAACTAATAGTTGTATTTACCCATGGCATGGTACTGACACCATTCTATCCCGAAAAGGGTATGTCGGTCAGATAATTACCTCCCATAGTTTCAGTTTTAGATTCAGCCACAGTATAGAACCCAATTCAGTTCTACAAATTTAAGACTATCAGACAAAATCACCCAGCTTAGTACAATCACTCACTTTAGTACGGAACTCAAAATAGCTGAACAGAATTAGGACTGTCAGATATAGTTGCTCAGTTAATAGTAATATAGTATCAGTAAATTTAGATATCAGTATATCAGTGATTCAGAACTAAGTATCCAGTGTCATCATGACCTCAGTTATAGTTTACGTAATTCATGCATGTACTGTTATTCAGTTATACTGATGTTATTCAGTCTGTATTGTTCATACATATGAACCTATGTATCTTAGCCTACCTCACTTAGCATTCCAGTACATCGAAGTACTGACGTATACCTTTCTTTTTTGCTATAATGTCTTAAATCATAGGTCTGGATGCACGAGCTCCCGATCATACTTAGCATCCCAATCCATCAGCAGTAGACTAGTGGTGAGTCCTCATTGTTCAAGGATAAATTTATTATTACAGTATCACAGTACTCAGTTTATTTTAGTAGTAAGAGTTAATTAGGGACTCATCCCACCAACTCCTTGTTTAGACAGTAGAGGTTTTTCAGACTAGAGAATTTTAAGATAGATGTTCAGTTTTAGTATTTATTTCAAACTTGAACCTTATTGCATGTTTCTGCCTAATTTCCACATATTTACAGTATTATTTTTCAGTTATTGCAGCAGGTACCAGTCATGGGCTAGCTTATGGTCCTTAGGGACTATGAGCATTGTGTAGAATCCGAGGTATAGACTCGAGACATTACAAACTTAGTATCAGAACCTAAGGTTCAACAGGGTCCTAGGAAGTCTAAAATTTGCATCTAGTAGAGTCTTGTGCATGGGTGTGTAGCGCGCTACACTTATGGACAAGAGACTGAGACATTTTAGGAAAAGTTTCCCTTCTCTCAGTAATCATGTCATGTGAGTAAGCATAAGCTCAAGTTAAACTCATTTTCTAATCCAAGTTTCTCTTTCATTTATAGAATATGTCTCCAAAGAGGACTAAAGAAAGAGGAATGGGATACCAGCCATCTCCTAAGCCCGTCCAGCAGATCATCTGGACGAACATGTCTCCCACGCTAAATTTAGAGCATCTTTCTTAACCCTAGCCAAGAATGAATGCCTAGCTACCATTCCAACCAACCCATTGGAAAATACTATTGTAGCCAGGATTTGGGACTTTACCCAAATAAACCCTCCATTTTTTACTGGGTCAAAGTGAGATAAGGACACACAGGAATTCCTAGATCATGTACAAAAGGTTACAGATATTACGGGGGTGACATCTAGTGAGAGTGTCAAGTTAGCTATATATCAGTAGCAGGATGTGGCTCACGCATGGTTTAAACAATGGAAAATAGAGAGGGCTCCAGATGCAGGGCCCATAGAATTTGAGGAGTTTATTATTTCTGTTCTGGATAGGTTCTTCCTGCTAGAGTTGATGGAAGTAGAGGTTTTGGAATTTATAAATCTGAAGTAGGGTAACATGTCGGTACAAGATTATTCTCTTAAGTTTACTCAATTGTGGAAATTGTTCTTAGTTCTACCCTAAATCCTCAGTTCCAGCTCCGTCCTCAGCCAGGGCTCCTATGCCAAAATTCAAAGACGGCAATAGAGATAGGGCATCACGCCCTAAACCCCATTGTAGTGTTAGCAGTGCCCGAACAAATCCTCTCTACTAGAAGTGTAGAAAAAGCCATTAGGGTATCTATAGAGGTGGCAGTGACGTATGTTTCAAATATGGAAAGCCAGGATAGAGAGTTAGACAGTGTACTCAGGTGGGTTTGCAGAGTCTGCATAACTGTCTCTCAACTCAGTCTAGTTGCCTGAATCAGCAGGGTGCCGCTTCTAGTTCCACCAGTGGGCAATGCCCAAATAGACTCTATGTACTTCAGTCCTGACAGGATCATGAAAGTTCTCCTAATGTGGTCTCTGGTACATTATAAGTTTAATATTTACATGTATATGCATTGCTAGATCCAGGAGCTTCTTTGTCTTTTGTAACTCCTTATATAGCTATTGACTTCTAAGTCAGTCCTAAAATCCTAGCAGAGCCTTTCTCAGTCTCTACCCCAGTTGGTAAATCTATCATAGCCCGACAGGTATACAGGAACTGTCCAATTATATTATCTCAGAAAGTCACTTCAGCAGACTTAGTCGAATTATAGATGATCGATTTTGATGTCATTCTTGGCATAGATTAGATTCATTCCTGCTATAGCTTAGTCGACTGCAGAAACAAATTTTTCCAGTTTTAGTTCCTAAATAAGCCCATCCTATGGTGGAGAGGTAGTACTTCAGCAAAGGGTCAGCTTGTTTCCAACCTTAGGGCAAGGAAAATGATATCTAAAGGATGTGTCTACCATCTTATTTGACTCCGAACTCTAGATCAGAAACCCCTGCTCTTAAGTCAGTATCAGTAGTATGTGAATTCCCTGACGTGTTTCTTAAAGATCTTCCCGGAGTTCCTCCCACAAGGGAAATTGACATAGACCTTCTTCCAAATACTCAGCACATATCTATTCTGCCATATAGAATGGCACCTGTAGAACTTAGAGAATTAAAAGAAAAGTTGGAGGATCTCCTAGTTATGGGATCCATCAGACCAAGTGTGTCCCCGTGGGGCGCACCAGTTTTATTTATGCATAAGAAAAATGGTTCTTTCAAAATATGTATAGACTGCTGTCAGCTAAACAAAGTCATAATTAAGAACAAGTATCCCCTTCCCAGAATCGATGACTTATTAGACCAAATATATGGGGCCTGTTACTTTTCTAGGATAGACCTCAGATCAGGCTATCATTATCTCAGATTCAGAGAATGTCACATTCAAAAGGCAACTTTTACAACTTTGTATGATCACTTCAAATTCTTATTCATGTCCTTGGGTCCTACCAATTCCCTAATAGCTTTCATAGACTTGATAAACAATGTGTTCAAGCAGTACTTGGACAGGTTTGTCATAGTCTTCATAAATGATATTCTTGTCTGCTCTCGCAGTTGGCATGATCATACAGACCATCTCAAAATAGTATTGCAGACTCTCAGAAATCATCAACTATTCACCAAATACAGTAAGTACAAATTTTGGCTAAGCCTAGTAGCTTTTCTCAGCCATATCATTTTTGGTGAGGGCATTAGAGTTGATCCCTAAAAGACTGAAGTAGTAAAAACTGGCCCAGAATTGTCTCTCTGATAGATATCAAGAGTTTCTTGGGCTTGGCTAGCTATTACCAATGGTTTGTTAAGGGTTTTTCATTTATTACATCCCCTATATCAAGATTGACTTAGAAGAAGATTAAATTTTAGTGGTCAGATTCTTGTGAGAAGAGTTTTCAGGAGTTGAAGACTCGACTCACTATAGCCCCAATTTTGACTCTACCAGATAGTTCAAATAGATTTATGGTATATTGTGGCCTCCAGGGTTAGTTTGGGGTGTGTTTTGATGAATAGAGATAAGGTCATAGCCTATGCCTCTAGATAGCTTAAGACACATAAAAAGAACTATCCAACTCATGATCTTGAGTTACCAGTAGTAGTATTTGCCTTAAATATTTGGAGGCACTACTTGTATAGTATGCACATCGATGTGTTCACTGACCATAAGATCCTACAGTATGTGTTCTCCCTAAAAGACCTAAACCTCCATCCAAGAAGGTGGTTGGAGTTGTTGAAGGACTATGTCATGAGCATCCTGTATCATCCAGGTAAAGCCAATGTAGTGGCCAATGCTCTAAGTAGAATGTCGATAGGTAGTGTTGCTCATGTGGATGATGGTAGGAAGAAGTTAGCTCCGAAAGTTCATCAGCTTGCCCAACTTGGTGTCCGCTTAGTCTTTTTAGCAAAAGGTAGTGTATGGGTGTAGAGTAGCTAAGAATCATCTCTAGCTTTTGAGATAAAGGAAAAATAGAATAGGGATCCCAACCTAGTTAAGTTAAAAGAATCAGTTAGAGATTAGAAGATAGAGGTTTTCTCCTAAGGGGGAGATGGTGTATTATGTTGTCAGGATCGGCTATGTGTACCAGGTGTAAATGACCTGAGATAGCAGATTTTGGTAGAACCGCATGGTGTACTTTACTCTATTCATCCAGGGGCCACTAAGATATATCATGATTTGTAGGAGAAACACTAGTAGAGTGGGATAAAGAGAGATATTGCAGAGTTTGTAGCCAGGTGCTCAACATGTTAGAAGATTAAGATCGAGCATCATAAGCCTAATAAGGATATCCAGGAGTTAATTATTCTTACTTGGGAGTAGGAAGAAGTGAAAATGGATTTTGTGATGGGTTTACCTCTTACTCATCGTTAACACGATTCGGTTTGGGTCATTGTAGATAGGATGGACAAATCAGCTCATTTCCTACCAGTCCATACCTCTTATTCATCCGAGGACTATGCCAAGCTCTATGTTAGAGAGTTGGTAAGATTACATAGAGTTCTATTATCCATTATCTTAGATAAAGGTATGCAGTTCACCTCTTATTTCTGGAAAGCCTTCCAAAAGGGTCTTAGTACCCAAGTCCTCCTTAGTATAGTTTTCCACCCTCAGATGGATGGTCAAGAACAAAGGACAATTTAGACTTTAGAGGATATGCTGCGAGTGTGTGTAATAGACTTTAAAGGTAGTTGGGATGACCACTTACCTATAATTGAGTTTGTATGTAATAACAGCTATCATTCTAGCGTTCAGATGGCTCTTTTTGAGGCGCTCTATAGGGAGAGATATAGGTATCCCACTGGTTGGTTTGAAATGGGACATACCGTATTATTCGGGCCTAACTTGGTGTTTGACACCTTAGAGAAGGTTCAGTTGATCCGGGGAAGTCTAAAGATAGTTCAATGCCTACAGAAATCATTCACAGATGTGCGGAGAAAGAATCTTGAGTTCAAGATTGTGATATATGTATTTGAAAATCTCTCCTAAGAAAGGAATGAAGAGGTTTGTAAATAAAGGGAATCTCAACCACTGATATGCCAGTCCTTACCAAATTCTCAGCCATTTTGGAAAGGTAGCTTACGAGCTTGAGTTGCCTTCAAATTTAGCTTCAGTCCATCCAGTGTTCCATCTCACCTTGCTAAAGAAATGCATAGGTGACCCAGTATTTGTAGTCCCTGTAAGGAGTATAGACGTTCAGAACAACCTCTCTTATAAGGACATTCCAGTCAAAATCCTTGATTATCAGATTTGCAGACTGAGGAACAAAGAGGTCCCTCTAGTCAAAGTTCTTTGGTGAAAACAGTCTGTCGAGGGAGCTACTTGGGAAGCAAAAGAAGATATGCAAACCAAGTATCCTCACCTCTTATCTACATACTTAGACTCAGCCCAAGGTAATATTTTTCCCTTGAACTTACTAAATTCCATACTTAGATTTCCCGTATAGACTTCATATCAATTACCATTGCATTTTTTAGTTAAGTATTCATGCATTAGATATTCATGTTCAACATGAGAAACTCAACTTATCAGAAATCCCAGTCATGTATTCACGATTTATGTTCAACTATTTACTCATGCATCAGGTATGTATGTTCAGTAAGAAATTTCAGCATATCAGTAGTGTCAGTCATGAAATCATGTTATAGTTGTGCATGTCTCATATTTAAATCTACTCTATTAGTATTCTTAGCTTAGTCAATCTCATTCGAGGATGAATGTTACCAAGGGGGAGATATTGTAAGACCCTGCAAAATCCTAAGCTTAACTAAGACCTTTAAAGCTTGTTAAGGTGTCCCAGACTTCAAAAATTTTAGCTAAGTATTCAGACTTAGTGTTATTTTGGCCTTCGTAGTTTTGCAACACTATTCTATGACCTTCATGACCTTAAAGTAATAATATTTAGGTTGAATCATGATCGGGAATGTCAGTGGGTGTTCCCAAACAAGTTTTGGATTTTTTGGACTTCATTTGGATCACATTTGAAAGCTCAAACAAGTGGATCAATGCGATCTCGATGAGCTGCATCACCCATCGCATTGATGAATATTTTTCTCTAGCTCACAGCGTAAATTCTACTGAACCGACGTGGAATCAACACAGTGCATTGGCCATTGCATCGATGCCAATGACATGGCATGTCGATCTGGGCATAGCTAGGTTAGTTTTCAATCACTAAAAAGTCGTATCCTTAGGGGTAATTGGGTCATTTTCCCATGTCTATCAGCCCTAAAACACAAAATTAAACACTTCTAAGAGCAAAAACTATTCATTCTTCACAAGTTGCTCACAAGAACAAACCCTAGGAGATTTCAAATTCAATTCAAGGCTCAAGAACTTGCCATCAATATTTCAGTACTTAATTTTTAAGGTATGTCAAGTGTTCATTCAAGGGTCCTTTCCATCCTTGGAGTTCAAGAATCTATTTTTAAAACCTTAAGTGTATTGATTACATGAATTACATATTGTGTTTGATTAAATTCATGATTGTAATGATTAATTGGGTTTCTAATCCATGTTTTATTACAAGTTTCAGGTGGAGTTATTTGATATATGTACAAAATCATGTAAATCAATGCTAAACTCTAGAAATTGTAAACAGGGATTTGAAGTATGGTGCACATATGTGGTTAATATCATGTGCATGGATTATGTCATCCAAGTGTTTGATAAACTGATCATGTAAACAATGAAAGAGGGAAAACAATCTTGTCATGTTAGCTTGTGTACAAGTTATATCATGCAAGTGTTTAATGGAATGTCTCTATGGATGAGTTATGATCAAGTGCATATGGTTATGCCTTTCCAGTTTATGCTATGATTTATTTTTCTTACTATCGAGTCTTGGAGGTATCCAATACCCGAAAACTTAGATGTTAACCTAGAGCTGTGTTAGTTACAGAAAAATCTCAATAGTGTTACGAACAATGGCCTTAGTAATCAGTCACAGTTTTAGTTCGATATTCAGTTCAGACCTCAGTAAATCTAGTTAGTCAATAAAACTCTGTAGTATTCCATCAGTTACCAGAATTTAGTAGTACTGCATTATTTAATGGAACTTAGTAAACTCAGTTCAGTTCCGCTCAGTTAGATAGTACAATCAATAATAGTTCAGTCCAGCCTAGTACAATTTAGAAATCAGTCTAGAGTCTATTAGTTAGGAGTCAAACTCAGCATTGAGCGAACCCAGGGATGGGGTTATTCTTGCTAGTAAAGGGTTTTACCCTTAGTAGTAGTCCCTGTTTGACAGAACTACATAGCAAGCATAGGCTGAGATATCTTCCTACCAAACTAGGGTTGATACATTACATATGAGTTTTTCTTTCTGCGAGAGTTGATAAAAGAGCTTCCTGTCAGAGAGGGTTAACTCATAGTTGTCTTTACCCATGGCATAGTACTGACACCCTTCCAACTGAGGTTACAGGTTAGACCTCAATCTATCTAGAAAGGGGCATATTAGTTAGATGATTGCCTCCCACATTTTCAGTTTTAGATTCATCCTTTATATAGAACTCAATTCAGTTCTACAGATTCAGGATTGTCAGACACAGTCACCCAGCTCAGTATAGTCACTCATTTTAGTACGAAACTCAGAATAGCTCTACTGAATCAGGACTGTCAAATATAGTAGCTCAGTTAATAGTAATACAATATCAGTAAACTCAGATATTAGTAAATTAGTGATTCAGAACTAAGTATCCAGTGCCATCATGACCTCAGTTATAGTTTACATATTTCATGCATGTACTCTTATTCAGTTATACTCATGTTATTCAGTTAGTATTGTTCATGCTTACGAACTCATGCATCTCAACCTACCTCACTTAGCATACTAGTACATTCAAAGTATTGACGCATACCATTTTTTTGCCCTATGGTGTCTTATATCATAGGTTCAGATGCACAGGCTCCCGATCAT
>NW_025889969.1:98242-117853 GCF_002878395.1 Capsicum annuum | reverse complement strand
ATGATTTTTAGTTGTTAAGTATGGATTCAACCATTGCTTGGGTTAGTGAGTTGGAATTTGATGGGTGAAAACCCTAAATCTCCAAATGGGTTTCATGGGTGAAAACCCCAAACTCTAAAAAACCTTTGTCATCCTTAAAAGAGGGATAAAGGTGAACTTGAGGTAACCCATAACATCTTTGAAAAAGGGTTATAGGGGGAGAAGGTAATGGTGAACAATTAAATCTATGGTTTACTACCTTTTTCAATCATAGAAATAAGTATGATTGGAGTGTAAGTCATGTCAAGATCATCATTCTAGAAATAGGAATTCTTGATCGAGGTTTTGGGTGATAACGAATTACACACTTGTTAGTTGCTCAAAAGAGCTAATGGGTGAAATCATTGAAGTTTTATTGAAATATTGACTACAATGACTCTTGACCTAGCCTATCCTTTAGTCAACAACTAAGCTTTATACTAAACCATCATTAATCCACATGTTTTACCTTTAGGTAGACATAATCCTAAGATCCTCTCTAATCTTAATTTTAAATCCAAAGTGTCATATTCGTGCATTGGTAGTTGGAAATTGTTATAAACCAATCCCCCCATTTTATTTTACATGTCTTGTTTATTATCATTTCGTGTAACTTTTTAGTAATTAAAGCACCCATAAGAATTTAAATTTATATTTCACTCCATGAGGATTTGACCCCAACTCTAGTTAGTTTATTGACAATAACCGCCTTGCCCCTCAATCATGGAAGTAAGTTAAGCGTTATCAAAATGGTGTTGTTGCCAGGGAGTGGAATATAGATTTCACATGTGCGGTGTGATTCTTACTTAGGAATACCCAGGGTGGTGTAATTTACAATATTTGTTATTTTTGTTCTTTTGTAGACAATTAAAGTGTTAACAGAACAATGAGTGATAGTGTAAGAAATATGGGCCCCTTTGATTCCCCTCTAGATAATAAGGGCCCACTAAATGAAGTGAGACAAGCAAGTGCAATCCATAACCTACCAACTAATGGGAACAGAGTCTTCCATGTGACTAGCATCATAATTCACAAGTTGCAAATGAAAGCATTGTATGGGGGTCAATCCTTTGAGGACCCAAACGTCCATTTGAAGAATTTTATGGAAATGTGTGTGTCGTTCAATATAGCACAAATTACTCAAGAATCCATTTGGCTTTGCCTCTTCTCATTCTCACTAATAGGAGAGGCGGTGTTATGGATCCGCTCACTTTCACTTAGCTTAATTACATCTTGGAATGAGCTTACTATGGTGTTTCTTGATAGATATTTCCCACCATAAAAAATACTTTAAAACGGGATGAGATTGTGAATTTTTGATAAATAAATGAAGAGTCATTATTTAAAGCTTGGGAGAGGTTTAATGGTAAGCTAGCTCAATGCCCAAATCATTAAGTCCTGGAGAAGATGCTTCTCGAGATCTTATACCATTACCTTAATCTATTAAACAAAGCGGTAGTGGATAATACGACAAGCGGTTCCCTATTGAAGTTGCACCACCATGCAGCCTTTCTATTGATTGGAGAAGTGTCAAAGCGAAATTGGGGTTGGCATACTCGAGAAACCAAAGCTCCCAAGATCCCCTCTACTACTTCCATGGTTGATAATGAACAAAGAAAGTGGAATAAAGAAAAGAAGACAAACATGGCGAAAATAATAACCCAACTTGAACTCTTGACAAAGCATGTTATGGGTGCACCCGTGAATATGGTAAATGCCGTAGCATCAAAATCTTATGAAGATGATGAAGAAGCAAAGAAGTTGGATGAGGAAATCCAGTATTTGGCTAACTACTTGGGGGGTTCCTGCCCTTTCTATCAAAGGCAAGGTGGAAACCAAGGTTACATGGACCGCGAGAGGGATAGATATTGGATAGATCAGGAATGTGATTATGACCATTATGTTCCCCCTCATGGTCGAGCTAAATCCAAGGAGTCAAGTGTAATTGACCCTAAAAAATTCAAGACTGGGGATATGTTAGCAAGAATATTGAATAGAGTGGAAGATACGAAAAAAATGGTTCATGATTTGAAAGGTGAATTTTCTTAACTTTTTCAAACCCTGGCATCTCACTCCACCTATATTAAGCAATTGGAGACTTAAGTTGGGCAAATCTCCATGCAACTAAATGTTAGGCCTAAAGGTGGACTCCCTAGTGACACGATTATTAATCCAAAGAATGATTCCCAAGTTCTAAAAATTACCACAAGGAGTGGAAAGACCCTTGATGAACCCTCTAAAGGAGACTTGATTGAGAAAATGCCCAAATTAAAGGCAAAGAAGGTGTTACCTCAAGCTCAAAAAAGAAATGATGAGAAGGAAACTAATGAAAGTGATGAATAAGTTGTTGAGATTAAAAATCCACAAAGTGAAGCAAGGCCCACACTCTAAGTTCTTCCCTTATTACCTCAATGATTGTATAAAAAAGAGGAAGGTGAAAAATTGAGGAAGTTTATGGAAAAACTGAGCAACCTATCGATAAATATCCCATTGCTTGAGGCAATCCAAGAGATCCTGGGATATGCTAAGTTGATGAAAAATTTCACGTCCAAAAAGAAACTTATTGAAGGTGATACCATTGAGGTCACTCATGGGTGTAGCGCTATCGTGGATAGTAAGTTACAGAAAAGAAAGATGACCCTGGAGCGTTCACCATTCCTCATACAATTGGGACACATAAGTTTGAAAAAGCTTTATGTGACCTTAGTTCGAGCATCAATTTAATGCCTTTTTTCATCTACAAGAAGCTCAGATTGGATACCCCTACACCGACTTTAATGCGACTTTTAATGGCGTACCGCTCAATCAAAAGGCCAGAGGGAATCTTGTTTGATGTCCTTGTATATGTGGACATGTTCATACTGTTGATGAATTTCGTGGTGTTGTATTATGATATTGACCAAGAGGTACCTATCATCCTTGGTCATCCTTTCTTGGCTACTGGGAGAGCCATTGTCAATCTAGATATGGAGGAGATGAAATTTAGGGGGCAATAAAATGCAGTCGCTTTCAATATTTACAAGTCAAAGAAATAAATCGCTGAGCTTCAAGTACTATCCGTGGAGGATGTTGAAAATAAGAAGGAGAATGAGGAGGGATTTTATGACCTACCTTGAGAATGAAGGAAGTACGACGTCATTCCACAACGATAACTATGATTTTGTATGATAGATGTTATATTTTGCATATTAATAAACCATGTATTTATGGCACTATGAAGTGCATTGGATAAGCTTGAAAAAGGGAAAGTGTGTAATTCTGCATTAAAAAACTGAACAGGGGAAAAATTTATGAAATTTGAGTAAACAGCTGAATAGGGGAAAACAGGGGAGCAGAACTGCTCTCAGTTAACCTAATCACATTCCCTAATCACTACTCTGGTGACGTTGGTGTCCTAAATCGTGGTCACCTAACCACAATCGCAGCCACTTCAGTCATTTAACCCCTTATTTCCCCTTATTTCCCCCACACTCCATTTAAAGATTATACTCTCTAATTTAGGCTATTTTCTGGCCAAGTTTGTGTGCTCTCAAACAACATCCTCACACCTTATTTTCTTTACAACTTCAGTAAGTGTCATGAATTTGTGTTTTTCTTTTTGAAAATAGGCCCTAGAATGCATGATTAAGAGAGAGCCTAAAGTTTTTATTATTATGACTTCCATGTTGTCATACTTGGTGTCATGATATTAGTTGCTTAGATAAGGTGTGAACATAAGTGGACATCTTGAATACCCTATAATGTGTGAAAAATTTAGAAAAATAATATGTCCGCACAAAGTGTTTGACACTTTACCTACATGAACTTTCAATAGGGGTAACTATATTTTAAAGGGCACATTCAAACACTTATTAGCATTGCTCAATTATTTTTCCTATACATCTATATTGTAGAGCATGTTAGTAACCCAACTAGGAAGAGATCTGAACATGAGAAGCTGGCATAAAACCATCCTCAGGTATTATCACCACGGTCAAATGACTGTGATTACAGCAATACGAATGCAGTTATCGTTCGGGATTACAGTATCTCGACTCAGTTTCCTGCCATGCCAAAAATCTTGCACTTTAAATTTTTAACCTAGCACTACCAAGAACCTATTCGAATAAGGATTAAGGAGCAATATGGTAGAGTTTGTATGTTAAAATATCATTGAGTGATATAATGTGTGCCTAGTGCTTTCAGGATAACCTCATGGGAAAGTATGATCACATCCGATTCATGGCACCCGAGTGCCACACCCACTACTATAGTAATCTGCTAAGGACAAAGCTGCTCTCGAAAAGAGAAATTTTCTTGGATAATATACTGATGTAGTGTTGATTGATGATATGCGAAGGGGCATGAATGACAAATTAGAGGTTTGGAGGCAAACCCTTGAGTCGAAGGGGTTCAAGTTGAGTAGGTCCAAGATGGAGTATTTGGAATACAAGTTTAGTGACTTGAGGCAGAAGGATGATTTGGTGGTGAGGTTAGACTTCCAAGATAATTGTAAGAGGGATAGTTTTAAGTATCTTGGGTCTTTAATCCAGGGGAATGCTGAGATTGATGAGGATATCACTAATCGTACTAGAGAAGGTTGTATGAAGTGGAGGCTTGCCTTGGGTCATGTTGTGTGATAAGAAAGTGCCCCTTAAGCTTAAGTACAAATTCTATAGAGAGGCAGTCCGTCCGGCTATATTGTATGGTGCCGAGTATTGTCTAGTCAAGCATTGCCATATCCAAAAAGTGAGGGTGGCAGAAATAAGGATATTGCATTGGATGTATGGACTTAGTATAGGGGACAAGATTATGAATGAGATAATTTGGGAGAATATGTAAGTGGCATCGGTGAAGGACAAGATGCGGGAAAGAAGGTTGAGATAGTTTGGACATGTGATGAGGAGGGACGTTGTAACACCCCGAGAAATCTAACCAATAGTTCCACCATGATTAAATTTCATGAGAAATAAATTATAGTGTTTTGGTTGTTTTTTGATCAAGGGTGATATGTATTAAGGCCTCAAAGATGTCCTAGAGATTAGGTGAATCAAAACATCCCTTACCGATAGAATTCTTGAGAAGGATTTTGGCATAGTCAATTTCAAATGAACATATCCCTTGTTAAACTAATAAATTTTTATCTCATGACCCACCGATATATATATAATTGAATTAGCTTTCCAACGGTACCAATTTTACCCAAATTCAAAATCGGATTGAAAAGTTATGCCTATTTTACTCCAGCGTGTCAGCCTAAAAACTGTGTGATGGAATTTTGTGTTGTCACAAGTCTAATGGATTGTCACAAAATTTCATCACCTTAAGAATAAAGTTATAAATTCCAACATTTTGTGACGACTTGTCACAAGTCTGACGGCTTGTCACAAAATGTCATCAACCTTTAGCAGAAAGTCATAAATTCCACCCTTTTATGGCGACATTTCGTGACATCTTGTCACAAGTCTGATGACTTGTCACAAATGTCGTCAACTATTTTTTTTAGAAATTAAAGGATGTTTTTGCAAGGGTATTTTGGTCTATTTTCATCTTTTGGAGGCCCCTATATATATGAGAATCTCCATCCAAACCCTAATTTATTCATTTTTCTTTTCTAATTTTCTTAAGAAAATATATCTAGGGTTTCATTCAAGAATATTAATCTTCCAAAAATCATCCATAAATCTTCAAGATTTCTTCAAGAACTAAGTTCCTCATAGTGTGGTCTTCGAGAATCATTTACAACAAGTGCCGATAGAGTCTCAAGCACTAGAACTCATCCAAATTTAAAAGATTAAGGTTTGTGGGATTTTGAACAAGAGCAATCCTTTTTTTCTTGTGCGCAAAGCTTTGATTTCTATTATCAATTTATATGATTTTGAAAGTGGGTTTATACCCAAATTACTTCATCATAGGACTATGAGAATATAAATTGTTCAAGCTTTGTTATAAATGATTATTTTACTATTCCCAAGTTATGACTTGATATTTGTGTCAAGCTTTAAGCTTTAAGCTTTAAGCTTTATGGCCTTCAATATATGTGTCAAGCTTTAAGCTTCCTTATGACAAATTGGATTGTTGAGTATATTGATTAATGAGATTGAGTTATTACAATGAGGCTTGAGATTTTCTCAAAGTTATTGATGTTGGCATGATTTAATGAATTGATACATTTTGATATTGAGAAAGATTGGTTTGACTTGAGTTGAGTTAGGAATCCACAAATTGATTATGATTTGATAAATGAGAAAGAGATTTGATTTGATCTTCATGATAGACCCTTGTGATGTTTGTGGTGGATTCCCTAACGCTTTCTGAACTTATGTATGGGAGTAGTATTTAGCACCGAGTGGGAAATATGGTATTTCCTCCGAAACTACGTGCCACCATAGGATTGGTAATGATATTTATGGGCCAGAGGCCAAGTATGAAATTATGATCACTAAATTGAGGTTGTACTCCCTGGCAAGAGTACGACACTTCCGCCAATATGGAGTTCACTCCTTAGGAGGGAAAACTGTTGGACTCCATGTAGCTCACATGGTTTATGTCAGTTATAAGAACCTCCCATGTCCATAAGAGTTGAGTTTCTTGAATTACTGAGTCACTCCGAGTCTTGAGTTAAAGAGTTGAGTTGTTTATGATGATTTATGAGGTTTTTATCATATGATTTATTTACCATGAGATCATGACAAGTATGTTTCAATCTAATTCATGCCAAGTGAGCCATCATTGTACATATGCATATTTTTATGAAATTGATGATGATATTTACATTTTTGCATGTACCCCTACATACATTCCAAAGTGCTGACCCACATATTTTCCTATGAGCTACATTTTCTCATAATGTAGACTCAGGTACTCAGTCGCAGCCGCGTTAGTGATATTCGGGTGCCTCACTATGTTTTCTCTATAGTGAGTCCTCATGGTTTGAGGACTGTTTCTATATTGTTGTGATATCATTTTGTTGGTATGGCTTTCAGTACTGTTGAGTCAGTTGGAAGTTTGTCCCAAAGGCTCCTTGATTTTGATGTATAGAGGCTCTGTCAGACTAGAGGGATGGTATGTACTGACATTCAATATATATTTTTATTGTATAGTTTAGTATTCTCTAGTATCTCTCTTAAACCTAATATGATATATCTCTTTATTATGCATGACTATTGTTGAATTGAGTTCCTTGAGGTAGTGTCTGGCTCTGAGGGTTAGATTGGGGCTACGTGTAGCCCTAAGCACCGTGTGATGTCTCGAGATGGAAATTTTGGGGTGTTACAAAGCTTGGTATAAGAGCCTAAGATTTATGGAGTCCTAGGTCCTAAGGAGTCTAACAAGCCGCGTTACATAGAGTCTTCATCATCGGTGTGTAGCATGCCGCATCTATGAGCAAGAGGCTATGGGATATTTTAGGAAAAGTCATTTCCTTCTTTCTAAAGTTTATTGTGCCTACAATTGTCTGTTTATCTGTGATTAACTCGTGCTTTCTTATAACAGAAAATGCCTTCTTGTCGAGCTCATAAAAACAACGAGTAACCTCAACCCGTTGATCCTTTGAACGAGCATGTGTCTCATGCAGAATTTTGGGTAGCTTTTCAAGCGCTAGCCCAGACAGTTATTGCCAATGCTCAAGCTAACTCCCAGGATACTGTTCCACCTCTGCAAGAAAATAATTTTGCTGAAGCTCGAGTTCGTTACTTTATACGGATGAATCTGCCTGAGTTCTATGGGTCAAAGGTAGTTGAAGACCCACAGATGTACTTGGAAGAAGTGAGAAAAATCACCTAGATTATGCACATAAATGATGAGGAGAGTGTTCAATTGGTTGCCTATCGAATGAAAGATATTGAATATAATTGGGTGGAGATGTGGAGGGAGAGTAAAGAGGAGGATGCCACTCCCATGAATTGGCAGTTATTCTAGGTGCGTTCTTGGAAAAATTCTTTCCTCTTAAGATGAGGGAAGAAAAGATAGTGGAATTTATGAATTTAAGACAAGGATCCATGGCTGTTAAGGAGTATTGTCTCAGATTCAATCAGTTATCCAAATATGCTCTTAGTATGATGGCTGACTCCAGGACCATCTAAACAAGTTCATGACTGGCGTGTTGAGTTACATTGTGAAAAAGTATAGATCTGCTATGCTTAATAGGAAGATGGACCTTTCTCAGTTGATGATACATGCCTAACTGATTGAAGCTGATAAGGTGAAAGAAAGGGAGAGAGTAAGAGAGACTAAAAGGGCTAGATCAAAGCAGCAAGGATTCAGTTAGTCCAGATTCTATGGAGGGAACCACCCTTAATTCCATAGACGTCCGTTTATGCCATCGCTTTCCTCATTTAGTGCTCCCGCACCTAGAAGCAGAAAGGAGCAGGGGAACAGGCCTATCTCGTCCATGTCTCAGGAAAGTGTAAGTAAAAGACCTCGTCCTCTTCTATGTCCCATGTGTGGTAGATATCATTTTGGAGAGTGTTTTTGTTGATCAGAGGGGTTTCTTTGGTTGTGGAAAGTTGGACCACTGACTTAAATATTATCCGTATGCTAGATAGGGGAGTCGAGATACTCATCCCCAGAGTCAGGATACTAGTGCCCCCGCTTCCGTAGTTTGCCCAGTTCCTCCTCAGGGGACCTCTTCTAATACTTCTGGCGGTTCGCACCAGAATTGCTTTTATGTTATACCACCTCACCAGGAGCAGGAGGACTCTCTATATGTTGTCACTAGTATGCTCTGTGTCTTTTATTTTGATGTGTATGTATTTATGGACCTCGGTTTGAGTTTCTCTTATGTGACACCTCTAGTTGCTGTAAATTTTGAGATGGACCCTGAATGAATTCGTGAACCTATTCTAGTTTCTACCTCGGTAGGAGAATCTGTTATTGCTAAGCGAGTGTATAAAAAGAGTCCTATCACTGTCCTTCATCGGGTCATATATGCTGATTTGATTGAGCTAGATATGTTTAATTTTGATGTAATTCTAGGTATAGATTGGCTTCACTCGTGCTATGCTTCTATAGATTGTCATACCCGAGTGGTTAAGTTTTAGTTTCCTGACGAGCCCATTTTTAAGTGGTCTGGGAGTTCTATAACTCCAAAGAGCCATTTCATATCCTACCTCAAAGCTAGGAAGTTGATTTCTAAGAGTTGTATTTATCACCTAGGTTGAGTTAAAGACCTCAAATCTGAGACTTCGACCATTTAGTTATTTAGCATTGTTAATGAGTTTCCCGATGTTTTCTCGGAAGGTCTCCTAGGGCTTTCACCTGATAGAGAATTAGAATTCTAGATTGATCTTCTTCCTGGAACTCAGCCTATTTCTATTCCTCCATACTTTATGACTCCCGTAGAACTTAAAAAGTTGAAGGAGCAACTCAAAGATCTCTTAGAAAAAGGCTTTATCAGACCCAGTATTTCCCCGTGGGGTGCACCTATTCTATTCATGCATAAGAAAGATGGTACATTGCATATGTGCATTGATAATCGTCAACTCAGTAAGGTAACTATCAAGAACAAGTACCCTATTCCTAGAATCGATGATTTATTTGATCAGCTACAAGGTTCCAGCTATTTCTCAAAGATAGACCTTAGATCCGGCTATCATAAGCTTAAACTGAGAGAGTGTGATATTCCAAAGACAACCTTCCAAACCTATTACATTCACTTTGAGTTTTTTGTCATGTCCTTTGGGTTAACCAATGCTCCAGCAGCCTTTATGGACCTCATGAATCGAGTGTTCAAGCAATATCTTGATATGTTTGTCATTGTATTCATAGAAGATATTCTTGTGTATTCCCAAAGAGAGGATGATCATGCCAACCATCTTAGAATTGTCTTGAAAACTCTTACAGATCATCAATTATTTTCTAAATCTAGTAAGATTGAATTTTAGCTAAGTTCAGTTGCTTTTCTAGTTCACATTATTTCCACCGAAGGCATTAGAGTCGATCCCCAAAAGACAGAAGTTGTAAAGATTTGGCCTAGACCTACCTCCCCATCTGACATTAGGAGTTTCTTGGGTCTAGATGGTTATTACCGTTGTTTTGTTAAGTTATTATCTTCCATTGCGTCTCTTATGACCCAATTGACCCAAAAGAAAGTTAAGTTCCAGTGGACAGATGCTTGTGAGAAGAATTTTCAGGAGTTGAAGACTCGACTCACTTCAGCCCCAGTGTTAGCTTTACCCGATGGTACTGATGGTTTTGTGTTTTATTGTGATGCTGATAGAGTTGGTGTGGGTTGTGTGTTGATGCAGAGGGGTAAAGTTATAGCTTATTCCTCTAGATAGTTGAAGCCTTATGAGAAGAATTTCCTAACCTATGATCTTGAATTAGCAGTTGTAGTTTTTTCTTTGAAAATCTCGAGACATTATTTGTATGGTGTTCATGTTGATATGTTTACTAATCATAAAAGCCTGCAGTATGTGTTTACTCAGAGAAAGTCTAATCTTAGGCAAAGAAGATGGGTAGAGTTGCTAAAATACTATGATATGAGTGTGTTGTATCACTCGGACAAGGAAATGTTGTGGCAGATGCTCTTAGCAGGTTGTCTATGGGTAGTGTAGCTTATGTAGAGAATAATAAGAAAGAATTGCCTTGTGATGTAGATCGTTTGGCTAGGTTGGGTGTTAGTTTGCTTGATTCCACTGAAGGGAGTGTGTTAGTTCAGAGTAGTTCGGAGTCCTTTTCAGTCTCAGAGGTAAAGAAAAAGCAAGACAGGGATCCTAGTTTGGTCAGACAGAAGGAGTCAGTTAAGGACCAAAAGGTAAATGTTTTCTCCCAAGCGCAATATTTTATTCATCCCAGTGCTACCAAGATATACTGTGATTTGCGGGAACTCTATTGGTGGAACGGTATGAAGAAAGACAAAGTAGGATTTATGGAAAAGCGTTCTACTTGTCAATAGATTAAGGTAGAGCACCAAAGACCCAATGGTGTAATGAAAGATTTTAGCATTCCTACTTGGAAGTGGGAATAAGTGAATATGGATTTCGTAATTGGTTTACCTCCTTCTCATTGTCATCATGATTTGATTTGGGTTGTTATAGACCGATTGACTAAATCAACTCATTTCTTGCCAATTCATTTATCTTATACAGCTGAGGATTATGCTAGATTGTATATTCGTTAGTTAGTCAGATTGCATGGAGTTTCTTCGTTATCATCTCAGATAAGGGTACTCAGTTTACTTCACAGTTTTGGAGAGCCTTTCAGAATAGTCTTGGTACCCAAGTTCATTTGAGTTCTTCTTTTCATCTGCAAACTGTTGGTCAGGCTGAGAGGACTATTCATAATTTGTAGGACATGTTAAGGGCATGTGCACTTGATTTCAAAGGTAGTTGGGATGAGCACTTGCCATTGATCGAATTTGCGTATAACAATAGTTTCCATGCTAGTATTTAGATGGCCCCATTCGAAGCTTTGTATGGAAGAAGATGTAGATTGCCTATAGGTTGGTTTAAAGTAGGAGAAGCAGTTGTGATTGGGCCTGATGCTGTGTTTGAGGCTATGGAAAAAGTTAAGTTAATTCGAGAAAGATTGAAGACCGCTCAAAGTCATCAGAAGTCGTATACGGATGTGAGAAGAAAAGATCTTGAGTTTAATATTAATGATTTGGTATACTTGAAGGTTTCACCCATGAAAGGGGTGAAGAGATTTGAGAAGAAGCGAAAGTTTAGTCCCTATTATGTTGGTCCATACAGGATTCTAAGTTGTGTTGAGAAAGTAGCATATAAAGTAGAGTTACCTGTGGAGTTGTCTAGTATTCATCCGGTGTTCCATGTTTCTACACTTAAGAAGTGTATTGGTGATTCTGTTGTTGTTGATTCTTCCAAAAGCTTAGATATTCAAGATAGCCTTTCATTTGAGGAGATTTCGGTTGAGATTTTGGATTTTTAGATTCATAGGCTAAGGAACAAAGAAGTTTCTTTGGTTAAAGGTCTTTGGAGAAATCAATCTGTTGAGGGTGCTACTTGGGAAGTCGGAGCTGATATGCGAGCCAAGTACCCTCACCTCTTTTCTATGAGTTCGGAGCGAGCAGAAGGTACCATTCTTTCTTAATTCTGCCCTCTTCTTATTAAAGATTCAGTTGTGTGTCTACTTCCATCACGAATTCATGCATTTTGTATAGTATCCGAAGGTATAGAGTGAATTAAGTCCTTTGAGTGAGTCCTTCTAGCTATATGTCCTCATTTTTTCTTGTTCTTAGCCTATCTGGCAATATTCGAGGATGGATATTTCCAAGGGGGAGCTATTGTAATACCTTGAGAACTCTAACCAATAGTGCCACCATGACTCAAGCTCATAAGAAATAAATTATAGTGCTTTGATTATTTTCTGATCAATGGTGATGTGTATTAATGCCTCAAAGATGTCCTAGCGATTAGGTGAATCAAAACATCCCTTACCGATTGAATTCTTCTAAAGAATTTTGGCATAGTCAACTTCAAATGACCATATCCCTTGTACACTAAGAAATTTTGAGCTTATGACCCACCAACAGATAGATAATTGAATTAGCTTTCCAACGGTACCAATTTTACCCAAATCCAGTATCAGAGCAAAAATTTATGCCTATTTTACTCCAGCGTGTCAGCCTAGAAACTGTGTGATGATATTTTGTGATGACTTGTAACAAGTCTGACCGCTTGTTACAAAATGTCGTCACCTTAAGCAGAAAGTCACAAATTCCAACATTTTTTCATGATATTTTGTGACAACTTGTCACAAGTCTGACGGCTTGTCACAAAATGTCGTCAACCTTTAGCAGAAAGTCATAAATTTCACCCTTTTGTGATGACTTTTCGTGACGACTTGTCATAAATGTCGTCAGCTAATTTTTTCAGCAATTAAAAGATGTTTTTGCAAGGGTATTTTGGTCTTTTTCCATCTTTTGGAGGCCCCTATATATATCAGAATCCCCATCTAAACCCTAATTTCTTCATTTTCTCTTCCAATTTTCTTCAGAAAATATATCTATGGTTTTATTCAAGAACATTAATCTTCCAAAAATCATCCATAAATCTTCAAGATTTCTTCAAGAACCAAGTTCCTCATAGTGTGGGCTTTGAGAATCATTTACTACAAATGCCGATAGAGTCTTAAGCACTAGAATTCATCCAAATTTCAAAGATTAAGGTATGTGGGGTTTTGAACAAGAGCAATTCTTTCGTTCTTGTGCCCAATGCTTTGATTTCTATTATGGATTTATATGATTTTGAAAGTGGGTTTATACCTAAATCACTTCATCATAAGACTATGAGAATATAAATTGTTCAAGCTTTGTTATACATGATTAATTTACTATTCCTAAATTTCAAGATTTAAGCTTCCTTATGACAAATTGGATAATTGAGTATATTGATTGATGAGATTAAGTTGTTACAATGAGTCTTTATATTTCCTCAAAGTTATTGATGTTGCCATATTTAATAAACTGATACATTTTGATATTAAGAAAGATTGATTTGATTTTAGTCGAGTTAGGAATCCACAAATTGATTATGATTTGATAAATGAGAAAGAGATTTAATTTGATCTTCATGATAGACCCTTGTGATATTTGTGATGGACTTCCTAACACGTTCTGAGCTTGTGTCTTGGAGTAATATTTAGCATCGAGCGGAAAATATGGTATTTCCCCTAAAACTACGTGCCACCATAGGCTTGGTATTGATATTTGTAGGCCAGAGGCCGAGTATGAGATTGTGATTACTTAATTTAGGCTGTATTCCCTGGGAAGATTATGATGCTCCTGCCAATGTAGGGTTCTCTCCTAAGGAGTGAAAAACGTTGGACTCTATGTAGCTCACATGGTTTATGTCGGTTATAAGAACCTCCCATGTCCATAAGAGTTGAGTTTCTTGAATTACCGAGTCACTCTGAGTCTTGAGTTGAAAAGTTGAGATGTTTATGATGATTTATGAGGTTTTTATCATATGATTTATTTACTATGAGATCATGAAAAGTATGTTTCAATCTAACTCAAGCCAAGTGATCCATCATTGTACATATGCATATTTTCATGAAATTGATGATGATATTTACATTGTTGAATGCACCCCCACATACTTAGTACATTCCAAAGTGCTGACCCACATAATTTCCGATGGGCTATATTTTCTTGTAATGTAGTTTCAGGTACTCATCTCCAGCCGCGATAGCGATATTTGGGTGCCTCACTATGTTTTCTCAGTGGTGAGGCCTCATGGTTTGAGGACTGTGTCTATATTTTTGTGATATCATTTTGTTGTTATGGCTTTCAGTACTGTTGAGTCTGTTGGAGGTTCATCCCAAAGGCTCCTTGATTTTTATGTATAGAGGCTTTGTTAGACTAGAGGGATGGTATGTACAGACATTCAATATATATTTTGGTTGTACAGTTTAGTAAACTCCAGTATCTCTCTTGAACCCGATGTGATATATCTCTTTATTATGCATGACTATTATTGAATTGACTTCCTTGAGGTAGTATCTGGCTCCGAGGGTTAGCTTTGGGCTACGTGTAGGCCTAAGCACCGTATGACATCTTAGGATGGAAATTTTGACGTGTTACAGATGTGGATTCTCCAGTGCGTAGGTGTGAGAGACTAGCGTTGGATGGCTTTAGGAGGTGTAGAGGTAGACCGAAGAAATACTGAAGGGAGGTGATCAGACATGACATAGAGTGGCTGGAGCTTACTGAGGACATGACCCTAGATAGAAAGGTATGGAGGCCATGGAAAAAGGTAGAAGGCTAGCGGGAGAGAGTCGGTTATAGCAAGCCACCAGGAGAGATCTTGTATAGCCGGGTTAGTAACCTTAGGTGTGTGACTATAGGTGTCTGTGGCGGTGAATATGTGTTACTTATACATGGGGTCCCTTTTATATTTTCTCAATTGCTATCTACTTACTTCGTGTTGTCATATCTCTCGTATTTTCATATTGCTCTGATTTACTTTTTAGTATTCCTTATGCCTTTTCTGTTATGTATTTCATATCCTTGTTGCTTATTCTTTATCTTGAGCCGGGGTCTATCGAAAACAGCCTCTTTACTTCTCCGGAGGTAGCGGTATGGACTGCATATATCTTACCCTCCCCAGACCCCACTTTATGGGAACACACTGGGTTTGTTGTTGTTGTTGTTAATGTGCCAAAGAAACTACCAGTATTTCATGAAAATCTTGAAGCCATAGGCTGTATATTTCTCCTCGGATCCATGCATAGAAAATGAACAATGGGTTCGCAAATTTTATGCCAATATCAGTGAAGTGTCTTGTTCGTACCCATTCAATGTGACTGTCAAGATTCGGGGCAAATCGGTTAAAGTTGAGGCTAAGCAAGTGAATGATGTTTATGGGCTCAAACATGTAGACATGATTAAATTCAAAGCAAAGAGGTGTAAATTAGGGAGTTGGTTGGCGCAATGGCTCTGCCCTGGATAGGAAGCCTCCTGGACCAAGACTAAAAGCAACATTTCCATGAACAACTTCACTTTGAAGGCTTGTATATGGTTTCACATGATTTGTAGCCTAGTTTCTCCTTGCACCCACATGGCAGCAATCCAAGAATTATGTGCTCGAATTGTTTTGTATAGTCTAGACTGCATCCCACTGGATGTTGGTCAACTCATGGTCAATGAAATAGATCATTTCAAGAATCAAGGTGGTACACATCACTTTTTCCCCTTTTTAATTACTAAGATTTGCAGGAAAGCGGGGTGGAAGAGTATACTAGTGATACATAGGTGCGACCTAGTGCCCCCATCTACCTCTTGAGGATTCAAGGAGAGGGCTCACCTGGAAAAACTAAGAAAAGAAAGATTAACTTGGAAAAGCTGGCATGCAGTGAGCCCGAAGCTCATAGGCCAATCACCACGCGACCTCTTGAGGAGATTGAAGTAAATATTTCAACTATTAAAGAGCTTGTGTCTAGTTTGCCCCAAGGACCGGGTGAGCCCTCCACTACTCATCATTTATATGTGTCGCATTCCAATTATGAGAAGTACAGGGAAGACCAAAAGAAGCAATAGGCTCCCATTGCTAAGCTTGAGAAAGCCAACTCCTCTTTGGTAGAGTCACACCGAGACCTCTGGATTAAATATTTAAAAATATTTACAAGATAGAAGAAGAGGGATAAGTTCTTTATAAAGATATGGATATGGATAAATGGTCTTTGGATGGTCCTAAAACCCCGAGATAGACTTTCTTCCTCTTAGGTAGAGATTGATGATGTGGCCCAAGCCAAGTGGACTGATCTTAAAGAGAATGGTAATGGTGCAGAATCTGAGAGAGAAAGCGGACCTTGATGCGGTTTTAGGGTGCACCCTTATTTCTTTTATTATTTATTATTTATACAGTACGGACATTTCTATTTATTATAATAGCCCGATCGTTTCTTAAGCCTAAATCCATCTTTTGAATGAATATGGATGACTTCCAAATTGATTGTTATTTATATCATGTTTTATTTCCCTAAATTCTACTCTCGATCATGTTGAGAATTGGATAAACTTTCCATCAACATAAGATTCACCCGAATCGGACACCCGGTGAGGAAGTTAGAGCCATTTTGTAATTCCCCAAGACTCTAACCAATAGTGCAACCATAAATCAAGATCTTGAGAAATAAATTATAGTGTTTTGGTTGTTTTCTAATCAAGGATGGTGTGTATTAACGATTTAAAGATGTCCTAACGATTGGGCGAATGAAAACATTCCTTACCAATTGAGTTCTTGGGAAGGATAGTGGTTTAGTCAACTTTAAATGAGTATATCTCTCATTATACTTGGAATTTTTGATCTCATGATCTATCAAAAGATAGATAATGGAATTAGATTTCCAACGATACCAATTTCGCCAAAATCCGATATCGGAGCAAAGAGTTATTCCCATTTTACGCCAACATGGTCAAGCTGGAAAACGCTAACAACCGTTCTGACAGGCTGTCACGTTTTTTATGCCATTTTTGACGACATCGTCACTTTCCGACGATATTTCTGACGATTTTGTCAGCCTTAGGAAGAAAATCAATAATTTGACCCTTTTGTAACGGCATTTCGTGACGGCCTATCACGGGTCTGACGGCCTATCACGAATGTCGTCAGCCATTATTTTTAGCATTTAAGGAGCATTTTTAAAAGGGTATTTTGGTCTTTTAAACCTATTTTGACCCTCTATATATATCCAAGTAAAGAAGAAAACTTTATTTTTCTTCCATTTCATCAAGAATACTAGGGTTTCTCTCTCAAAAATCCAATTCAAATTTCCCAAGAACATCAAGAATCCAACCATAGATTTTATAAATTGGTTCAAGATTCAAGATACCCAAGTCAAAAGCATCAAGAACCCTAACTCAAGAAGTGGAAAAGGAGTATATAACAAGTTTCTTCATTCAAATCCATAATCAAGGTATGTGGGGTTTGAACAAGAACACTTCTTTCGTTCTTGTGCCCAAAGATTTAATTTCTACTATTGAAATTCATAATTTTGCAAAGTGGGTTTACACCCAAATTACTTTATTAATGATATATGATATTTGAGCTATTCAAGATCGATACACATGACTATTTCATCATTTTATTTCGTAAATTGAGAACTTATACCATGAGTTGAATATTATTATTATGAGTTGATGATTTCCGAATAATTTGAGATAAGAGTCATGATTTAAGCTTTTCTATGAGAATTTTTATTATTGAATATATATATATATTGATATTTGAGCTTGAGAGTCAAGAATGAGTTCTATGATGTTTTCTTGAAGTTTTTGATACATGATTGTTTTACAATTTCCAAATTATAACTTGATATTTAATATTATGAATCTCATGTTCTACCATGAGTTTGTATTTCAAGTGCTTTCAAGACATGTGTCAAGCTTTAAGCTTCCTTATGACAAATTGGATTTTTGAGTATATTGATTCATAAGATTGAGTTGTTATAATGAGTCTTGATATTTTCTCAAAGTTATTGATGTTGCCATGACTAAATGAATTGATACATGTTGATGTTGAGAAAGATTATTAGATTTTGAGTCGAGTTAGGAATCCACAGTTGTATATGATTTACCGATGAGATATATATTTATGTTATGGTCTTTATAATGGACCTATGAATTGATATTCATTAAGGTGGATTTCCTAATGCATTCTGAGCTGAGTCTGGGAGGAGTGTTTAGCACCGAGCGGAAAATGTGGTATTTCTCCAAAAAATACGTGCCACCATAGGATTGATATTCATGATTATGGGCTAGAGGCCGAGTATGGGATTGTGATTGATAAATTAAGGTTGTACTCCTTGACAAGAGTTCGACACCCCCTCCAAAGTGGGGTTCTCTCCTTAGCAGGGAAAAACATTGGACTCCATGCGGCTTACATGTTGTAGTTATGTCGGTTATAAGAAACTCCCAAGTCCATAAGAGTTCAAGATTCATGAGTTAACGAGTCACTCTAAGTCATGGTTTAAAGAGTTTGAGTTAAGTATAATGATTTATGAGATTTATAATTCTTGTATTACTATTGATGATTTACAAGGAATATATTTTAGTTAATTCAAGCGAAGAAAGTTGTTATCGTCAGCATGTATAATTTTCATAATCATTTATGATATTATTTATAATATTGCATTTCACCCCCACATACTCATTACATTCCTTAAAGTACTGACCCCCATATATTTCTATATACTACAGTACCTTATAATGTAGGTACAAGTTATAGCGCAGATACCGCATTCAGTCAATTCACAGCTTCCACTCAGCAGATGATGAGTCCTTTTGATTTGAGGGTATGAGTCAGTTATACAGTTCGAGAAGTATTGTATTTTCCTTACTTTAGTCATATTGATATTGGGTAGTTGGGATTCATAACCCATCTATCTAAAGTCAGTACCAGTAGAGGCTTCATAGACAGTCAGTAGAAGTTGATGTATTCAGTTTCAGTTTCATTTGTAAAAGTAGATTTGTAATCTTGTAAAGTTCATGTTTATATTGATCAAGTTTAGAGAAGTTCTATATTTTCGCTAACTTTATATAGATTTAAGCATTTTATCCAGTTGTTTATGAGTTATGCCAGTAGGAGGGTTAGCTTGGGATCACTTGCGCCCCTAAGCACCGTGTGACATCTCGGGACCCAAATTTCAGGGCGTTACATTTATTCATATTGATAAGTAGGATATATTTTTGATAGCTCGTCATCTTGAGGTGGATTCTCGAAACGCAAAAGTAAAGATTTAGCAGTTTGATGAGCTTTCTTAGGTGTCAAGGTATGCTAGGTTTAAACCCTTGATAGATTCAGCTACTTCATAAGATATTTTTATATTGTGTTGGATTCAGATGGGTTTTAGGTGTTGATTGATGTGAATGCAAGACTTGGAGTTAGTTGATATGTTTAGGCTATTTGGAAACCATAAGCTTGAAACACTTAGCTGGTTCCCTTGTGCTTTAGGTTAATTAGACTTCATTCCTCATGTTTAGTATAAGAACATATTAGATTACTCTAATTAGAAATGATTGACCTAGTTGTTCATATTTTTAGGTGAATTTCCTATCTCAGGGCTAATTGAGGCTCGTTTGAAATCTAAAAGTGAATTCTTATACCTTAAGCCTTGTTTGGGTAAACATTTGCCTAAACTAGAACTTGAGGA
>NW_025889969.1:81158-95242 GCF_002878395.1 Capsicum annuum | reverse complement strand
CAAAATTTAGGGAAATCACAATCTCTTAGTTTATTCACCATACCTATGCATCAAATTGATTTCCAAACCACTATTTACAACATAAAAAATGCATATGTAAACATAAACATCACATAAATAACAATCATTCAAAACCTTCAACCTATGTTCCAAAACCAGCATCAAAACCACATGAAAACTATTTAAACACATGCATTCATAAAATAATAGTTGAGGAATAGTAGCATACCTAAAATATCAAGATTTATGGAGAGAATTTTCCCTTGGGGGATCTAATTGATCAAATTCTCAGAAACCCTATGTATCTTGCTTGAGAGAATTTCAGAGTATTGAGAAGATATTTCAATTTGTTTTGGAGTGATAATGACACCCAAAAGGGGTATTTTTGACCCGACCCAACAGGGGGCCTTGTTATAATGGACATCCTAAGTCCAACTATGACCAGGGATCACCCCCATTACCCAACTTAACCTCCAGCACCTGTCCTGAGTTGGCTAAATTTTGAGCATATAACAAGATAGCATAGCTATCCAAACTACAAACTCTAGGATAGGTCTGTTTCCAAGTCCGACCTAACCGAGTCCAACTATCCGAACCCAACTAATAGGCAAACTAACCAAACCATAACCAAATGAGTTCCATAATAATTTTATATAATCCCAAATTAAAAGAGGATGGAACAACTAACAATACAGTCAACCGGTATTAGCCCCAATACCAATGTCAATATTTAAGCTAACACACCTACTGATCCCACCCATTTCAACCCATAGTAGTTCCACAAAAGCCTCTGACCAAAAGAATACCAAGATCCGGTTGGGACATGCCCCCAACCATAGCCAAAACCAATATCCATAAATAAACCAAAGTATAAAATAGAATCCATAAAATAGAGCCTTCAGGAATGATAAAATCTTTCCACTTCAATCCAGTAGCTGATCTCGAATGTTCAATAGCTAAGTAGGAAGAGTAAATCGACCGATTACTGCATCGCGTGGAGATACAGTCGCTCGAAGATGAGTTAGCTGGTGAACGCTACCATGAACTCAGGATAAGGATGTAATAATGCCAACTAGTAAAACCAAGTAAACTAACCATATGCATACAAACCATAAATATATATATATATATATATATGCATATATACAACCATATCGGGAAAGGGAACTAGGTTTAGCATACATTTAAAACCATGTACCTAGGTATTCGAAGATTAACCATCCTTAACCACCCACGGGCTATATGGGTCCAGTGTAACCCCCTGAATGGGCCATGATGTGTGTAGCCACATGAATCGGAGATATCATAAGTGTAAGGGATTTCTTTGATACATATGTACAATGTACTTAGAGGATTCCTATGTACCTCATAGTATCATAAAAGGTTTACCATGCCCTATCCCTCAAGTCGGCAAATATGAGTTTCCACTGTTCATTCATTGAACTCCCACCTTCACGGTTAGCTATCACACCCCGCTATTATTGACTAACTAAAACTATTTCTGACCTACCAAATTATTATTATTAATTGAGGCTATACATAGTGGTATCGCCATACCAACTATAACTTCCAAGTATTGTCCTTAGCCAAACCTTTTAAGGTAAAGGGATTCCCATGTACCCATTTACCAAGTTAACTTGGGGGAGTCCCATGTAACCCACAACTGTTCTATTATTAAGTTGCTTGGGAGAGTCCCGTGTACCCCATAAGTTGTTCATTAACATGTTTACTTGGGGGATTCCATTGTACCCCACTAGGAGTCCAATTAACTATAACCACGACCACCAACCCATTCCATTTAAACCATTCCAAACCATTTATCCATTTAGGGTTCCATTACCAAGTTTAAACCATGCATACATTTCATTAAAATCCAGCAATGTAGTGAAAGCATTCTTATAGGAAATTTATCAAATATATTGGGGGCATAGTATTTCCAAAACCAAAACCAATTACAAAATAACCATTCCAATGCAACCAATTATCCAAAACCACCATTAAAGTGTATAAAAGCATAATTAAATCATGGGAAAACCATAACCAAGAATTTATAACCAAAACCTCCCAAATTATATCTGAAAATCCAAAAATATACAATAATTAAACCATGAAAACATTGTATCAAACAATGCCTTTAGTTTTAACTAACAATGAGGGAAGAGAACATGCCTCAAACTAAGAAGATAATGGAGAGAAATTATTAGCATAAGCGATAAATTAATCCTTAAGATAAAACCCTTGCCTTGTTTTACCCAAAAGCTTTAAAGACAATAGTAGACTGTTTAAGAGAAGTTTCTAAGTGTTAATGAATATAATGATAGAAAAAATAGCGTCCCAACAGGAATATAAGTTGTGGGGCCTTATAAGGTTAAGTGGGGAAATGTCCAAATTTCCCTCACTTAAACTCCTAAAAATCTCATTAGGTGGGTACGACTACCCATACCAGTCGTACAATCCAATACGAGTGGTACCCACCACTCGTACCCAAGGACATCTCCCTTGGAACTAGCACTGTCATAGGTATAACTCACCCCAAACCAAGTTGTATCCAAATATACAACTAGTACCCATGATCCGTACCCCCGATAGAATAGAATCCCAAGAGGATTGAACATTGACCACTATACGAGTCAATGGTATGACTCATACCCTGGCTTACAGCTCATGATGAGCCACTCGTACTCAGATCCAACATATGTTACCAAGTCTAAGACTAATTGAAGTAAGAAAACAATCTATATCCACCAATACGACTTGTACCACCTAAATCGTATCCATTCTAGAAGCTAAATCCAACATACCAACTAACACTGGTCAAGATATGACTAACCCACCACTTGTATCCCAGTGTACGAGTCATTTCCCCTAGTCGTATCCTATCTAGAGACTAGAAATCCAGGAAATTTTCTAAAGGCTAAAAACTAGGGTGTTTCAATCTCCCCCACTAGGAACATTCATCCTCGAATGACAGACAAGGTAGGGTAACCACAAGCACGATTCATTTGTATTATCAAATATCAATCTAACCTTTAACCATGTTAGAGAGCACAGATGAAAAGATATTAATCTTTTCTTTAACAAACTCAGAAAATAAAGATATGTTCAAGAACATATACTTTCTGCACAAATCCTAGGAGCAGAAAATAGATGCCGGTAGTTGACTTTAAGTCCTCTGCTGCTTCCCATGTAACCTCTTCCACCTTGTGGTTTCTCCATAGAACCTTAACCAAGGCCACATCCTTGGTCCACAACCAATAAACTTGCCAATCCAGTACCTCAACCAGGACCACTTCATAGACAGAGAATTTGAGACATACAATTCTACTAAGGGAACTACCGAAGAAAGATCACTAAGACACTTTCTCAACATGGATACATGAAATACTGGATTATTAGAGCTAAAACTATAAGGAAACTCCAATTTATAAGCAACATTACCAACCTTCCATAAAATTGCATAAGGACCTATAAATCGAGTATTGAGCTTCCCCTTCTTATGAAACTGCATCACTCCTTTCATGGGAGATACCTTTAGGAACACCTTATTCCCAACCTCAAACTCCAAACCTCTATGCCTTACATTCAAATTGGAATTTTGGTGACTTTGGTAATCCTTAAGTCTATCCCAAATTACCTTCTCCTTTTCCATAGCCTGATAAACCAAATCCGAACGAAACATGTTTTCCTCACCAAGCTCAAACAATATAATAGGAGATCTACACCTTATACCATACAATGCTTCAAAGGGGGACATCCTAATACTAGAATAATAACTATTGTTGTAAGAAAACTTTGCCAAAGGTAGATGCTCAACCTAATTTCCACCATAATCAATCATGCATGCCCGAAGCATTTCTTCTAATGTCTGAATAGTACTTTCAGCTTGCCCATCTTCTAAGGATTAAAAGCAGTACTCAGACTCACCTTAGTACCCAATCCCTTCTGAAAAGACAGCCAAAAATGAGATAAAAACTACGTACCACGATCAGTGATAATCGAAATAGGTTTCCCATACAACTTCACAACCTCCTAAAGATACAACTTCACATAATCCTCAGTCAAAAAGGTAGTCCTCACTAGAAAGAAGTGAACAAACTTTGTTATCCTATCCACAATGATTCAAATCAAATCTAATTAGTTCTATGATCGATAAAGACCGGTAATGAAATCCATATTGATCACCTTCTAGTTCAACTTGGGCAAATCAATTTTTTGATACAACCTTCCAGGCCTCATGTGCTCAACCTTAACTTGTTGACACACCATACACTTAGCTAATAAATCAGCCACATTTTTTTTCATACTGTTCCACTAATATATCTCTTTGAGATCATGATACATCTTCGTAGAACCAGGATAAACAAACATAGCATGATTCATGCACTTCAGCCAAGATTCTTTTTTGCAACCCATCGACATCAAGAACACACAACCTCCCTTGGTATCATAAAGTACCATCACTACTGATTTTGAATACCATTACCTTTTGCCCACCTACATCACTCTTGATTTTGATCAATATAGGATCTAGAACTTGCTTCTTCTTAATATCTATATTAAGATACGATCTAACTGCTTTTTGTACCTACACACCACCATCCTTGGAGTCCAACAGACGAACTCCAAGATTAGCTAACCGGTGAATATCCTTCACTAATTCCATCTTTTCCTTATCCATATGAGACAAATATTCTATGGAAAACCTGCTAAGAGCATCAACAACAATATTAGCCTTACCTAGATGATAGTGAAGACTCATATCATAGTCCTTCAGAGGCTCTAACTATCTCCTCTACCTAAGATTTAGCTCTTTCTGAGTGATCACATACTGCAGACTCTTATGATTAGAAAAAGGTCTATATGCCCTCCATACAAATAATGTCACCATATTTTCAAAGCAAAAACCACTGCCAACAACTCCAAATCATGAGTAGGTTAGTTTCTCTCATGCAACTTCAACAGCCTAGAAGCATAGGCAATCACCTTCCCATGCTGCATCAAAACACAACCAAGTCCCACCCCTGATGCATCACAATAAACCACAAACCCCTCATTACCTTCAGGTAATGTCAAAACTGAAGCCAAAGTTAGATTATCCTTAAGATTCTCAAAACTCCCTTCACACACTTCTGACTAAGAAAATTTTACTTTTTTTTGAGTTTATTTAGTCAAAGGAGCAGTTAGCAAAGAAAAGCTTTCCATAAACAGCCTATAATACCCAACTAAACTCGAGAAGCTTTGAATGTAGGTTGGAGTCATAGGTCTAGGCCACCTTTTAACCATAACCACCTTTTGAGGATCTTCTATGATCTCCTCACTAGAAATAATACGACCCAAGAATGTTACATCATTTAACAAAAACTCATACTCAAAGAACTTATCATACATCTATTGTTCCTTCAAGGTATGCAACACCACAAAGAGGTGATTGGCATGGTCCACCTTAATTTTAGAATACACCAAGATATCATCAAGGAACATAATGACAAAAGATCCATGAACTACCTGAAAACTCTATTCATCAAATCCATAAATGTCGTTGGGGCATAAGTCAAGACAAATGACATAACCAAGAATTCAAAGTGCCCATATCGAGTTTGAAAAGTTGTCTTATAGATATCCTCCTCCCTAATGATAAGTTGATAATATCCAGACTGAAGGTCTATCTTAGAAAAGAACTTGGCACCTTGAAACTAATCAAACAAGTCATCTATTCTTGGAAGAGGACACTTATTCTTGATCGTTACCATATTCAACTATCGATAGTTAATGCACATCCCAAGGGAACCATCCTTATTACACACGAACAAAATTGTTGTACCCCATAGGGATACACTAGAATGAATAAACCCCTTATATAGAAGATCTTTAAGTTGCTCCTTGAGTTCGATCAACTCAACTGAAGTCATTCTATAAGGAGGAATAGATATTGGACGAGTGTTCGGAACCAAATCAATACCAAACTTAATTTTCCTATCCATAGGAACACCAGGAAGATCATTTGGAAAAAACTTAGGAAACTCATTTACCATCAGAATCGAGTTAAAAGAAGGATCCTCTGAGTTAGAATCTTTAACCCAGACCAAGTGATAAAGACACCATTTGGATATTATTCTCCGAGCTCTAAGATAACAAATAAACCTTCCTCTAGGAGCTAGGGAACCACCCTTTTACTCTAGAATCAATTCACCAGGGAACCTAAAGACAACCTTAAAGGTCTAACAATTAAAGGATATGTAACAAGAGTGTAACCAATCCATTCCCAGAATACCATCAAAATACACCATATGAAGCTTAAATAGATCTACTGTAACGACCCAATTTTTTGGAACCAAAATATCACATGGTGCTTATGATCGCAAAGAACAACAAGCTAACCCTCTATTGATATCTATACCAAAGCACTGTATAATATAGATAATAAATGCAAAAACTGGCCATAAGGTTCAAAACATCTAAAAATACTTAAAACTGAAAACTAAATACTGATACATCTATTTGAAAAACCTTTAAACTGTCTGAACTGTGGAGTTGATGAGACATGTCGCCAAATAAATCCATCTACTAAAAATAAGCTAAGTCTGATGTGATAATAAAACAATAAGGATCATCCTCAAATGAATAGGACTCACTGCTACGTCTACTACTACTGACAAGGACTGGGCTGCTAGGGGTACTCAGGATGTCGTGCCTCTGAACCTATGGTGTCAAATAAAATACCATAGCGCAAATATGTCAGTACGAGAATGTACCAAGTATGAAGATGAGGTAAGGCTAAATGTAAGGGCTTATGCATAAATAATTACTTAACTAAATAACCATGAGAGTATTGAATGAGAACACATGTATGAATGCACAAATCATAACTGAAATCATCATGACTCAAAATACTGCAACTCGGGTACTGCTTTACTGTTATTTAAACTGAATACTAATACTGAGATACTGAATAACTGAATCTTCTGATATGGATAACTAAGTACTGGAGTTGAGATTAGTCTTATCTGGTGAATGATCTCAAAAACTGATGATACTGAAACTGATTAACTGAATCTACTCATATCAATGACCGAAAGCTGAACTTACTACTCTCGATGGACTGAATCTGAGATCAAACCTCTCTAACAGATGATCCCTGAATCTACTATCAATGATAAGAAATGATTATGTCCGATATCAAACCTATCTAGCAAAAGATCTCTAAACCTGATAATAAGAATACCCAACTTAATATGAGACAGAGATCAAGTCTATCTAATAGGTGATCTCTGGATCTGATAATGAGATTACTCAACAAAATCTGAGACTGAGATCAAGCCTATCTGACGGGTGATCTCTGGATCTGATAACACTAATACTGAATAATATTATATGAGACCATGCCTATCTAGTGGATGGTCCATGAATCAATAGAACTATCTGAGTTCCTTATTGATATAGGTGACTGTATCTAAGAGTCCTAATTTTTGAGTTCTACTCTGAAGACTGATACTAAAACTGTAACTATGGGAGTGCTCACTTAACCGACATGCCCTAAATATGAATTGGTGGGGTCCAACATATAAATCCAGTTAGAAAGGTGTTAATACCATACCGTGGGTAAAGACCTCTTTGGTCAAGCCTCTCTAATGGGTGACCCTCACAGGAAGTCAAGCCTAAGGCAGTATAATAGTCAAGCCTTTTTCTAATTGGTGACAATCCTTTTTCTAATGGGTGACTTCTGCATCATGCGCTGGCTATGCAGTTCTGGAGTTCAGGGATTGATCCTAATAACTTTACCTCTCTAATGGGGAGTCACCATCCCTGCACTCGCTCGGTGATAGCTCTTATTCCCAACTGAAAAAATATGAACTGATTCTCAACTGAACTTAAACTGAGCGGAATCTAATACTGGTCGTATTTCTTGACTGATCTAACTAAGTTATGTTGAATTCACTTGGTTCTATATCTAATGGAATACTACTGAATCTCGTCAACTGACTAAATGATACTAATCTTGGGATAGATTACTCGAATGCTACTGAGGATTGAACTGAACACTTGATTACTACAAGATCTGAGTTGAGTACTGAACTGAGGCTAGAATACTAGCAACACTGAGATTACTAAGATTACTGAGATTTCTCAGGTTCTATAACTATCTGGTAGTTCTGATTTCTGTAACTCACTGAGTTCTAAGAATTGTGGCTTGACTGAGATTATCGTAAAAACTGACACGGGCTGTAGACAATAGCTAAGTTGTCAGGTATAAATACCCCCATGACTCAATAACATAAAAGTTAAACATAACCATTCATGACCATGGACATTGATTCATCATCAAAATCATTAAAGCATTTCTTTAAACACTTAGGAATCATAAATTGTGATAATATAGGGAGACTTTCTATTTGCTCATACTCCATTCAACAAGGTCTTGCATCAAATACTTAGCATGTATAAAGAGCACATAATTGGGGAATTTCATGCTCTCATGCCACAATTCACTCACTAAGGCTTTTCAACAAACACTTGGCATGCATGGGCTTGCACACAATTGGAGATTTCTAGTCAACATGCTATAATGGCTCTAATTCCTTCACATAAGCATTTTGTCAAACATATGGGGAGCATGCTTTGCCTATTCAACAATTTCCACACTTAATTGACATGAAAACATCACTTAGCAAGCAACATGAAGAGGATTTATCATGAACATCACATGAATATCACATACAAGGGTCAAATCTTGAAAACCTTGTAAACAAACATGAATCAAAACTCAATAATAGCATGGACATCAATTTCAACTCACATGAATCATGAAAACTCATAAACATAAGATCTTTCAAATTTTAAAAAGGATTCTTGAGCTTCTTGGATGAAAGGTACCCAAGAATCAATATTTTCATACCTTAGGAAACTCTTTCTTGAAGGCTCTTGGAGAGATTCTTGATTTCTTGACTTCTCTTGATATTTCTTAAAGAAGAAAAATGGGTTTTGATTTTATAGAAAGCCTAGTTTTTTATGTTAAAGATGAAAAATCAAATTGTGAACCTTGATCGGATATAAATACGGGTTAAAAATAGTGGGATAAAGACCAAAAAGTCCTTTTAAAATTGAGTTAAAATAATGAACGGGGGTTGCGATGGTCGTAGCGACGATCCGTCGCTTAGTCTGACAATCCGTCAGATCGTCCATCGTACATCTGTCAATAAAATAATACACTGCCTCAATGCGATGGTCTCAACGATGGTCTGTCATAGCCTTGATGGTCTGTCAAAGCATCCATCGCACGTTGGCCAGGATGAGGTCATACTGCCTCAACGACGATAGTCCCAGCGATAGTCCATCGCAGCCTTGACAGTCCGTCATCCTAGCCATCACACTTGGGCCAAGAAAGGTTAGTACCTTGGTTGTGATGGTCTAGGCGATGGTCCATCACAAGCTCGACGGTCTGTCAACCCGGTCATTGCACCTGGGCAATTTTGACTGCTTTCAGTAAATGGCCATAACTTCCTTGTCCGTTGTTGAAATTTAACAAAATTGGTACGATGGAAAGCTTATTCAATAATCTAGAGGACAAAATATTTCTACATAGTTCAAAATATTTCTCACTTTGAAAGACACTTCTCAACCTTTTAGGGCCGGATTTACACTTCACTGAACACACCCTAAAGCTCAGACTATGAGAGAATTTTGTGGGGTTTTACAATATCTCCCCGTTAGAAACATTCATCCTCGAATGTCTCTCTATAGTCTAAGAATACTGATCAACTGAACTTACTCAATGAATGAGAGCATCTGAAACATGACTACACAACTGGAACTATTGATATATTGAGCTCTAATACAAGACATGCATATCTAATGCATGAAATACTTGACTGAAGCTACCTATAAGCTGAATTCTTATAATAGAAATGCATATCTAATGCAGGGGCTCATAACCGAGTTGATCACATAAATGCATGATTGAACACACTGAAAAGCTGAACTCTTTCTATTGAACATGCATATCTATGCATGAATGTCTGAATGAACTGACTCTTTAAAGCATGACTTGCTATACAATGATAACTAATGTTAACTTCGTAAGGAGAGTCTGAACATGCAACTGAATTAGTCTAAGAACATGAAAACATTGCAATATCATGGAGTATCTCCCCCTTGGGACTCTATGTCCCTCTAAACACATTTTTTTGAAATACTAGGGTGGTATACGGGGCGCCTATGAACTGGGTCATGATTGACCGACTGAGATCTGAAACTAATGCATGACTCATGCTGACATATAAGCTCAAAATGGGAGAAAAAGATCTAATAATGCATATCATAAAGATGAAGGACTCATAACATACCCGAATCTATATCAGGGAACCTTTCCTGATCATAGTGGGTGTGAAGTGCATGAAGTCTGTTCTGATGCTGACCACTATTGGCACCGAAAGGGGCACTCTACTAATGAAAATCTCTACCCCTCTGAGTAGCACTCTATATTCTCGTATTCTGTGTCCTAGATTACCACACCCAAAGCATACATCACTACCGACTCTACACACACCTAGGTAGATCTTACCACACTCTTCACAAAGCGGATAGGTATGAATACCACTAGCACTACTCTGGGATTTGGGTTCTTGCGTCCATCATGACTGACACCCCCATACTTTGGTATGGGTACACTAGCTGAGAATGGAGCTAGGATTGAAAATATATGGCTATGCTGAGGACGGCTACCACCTTGGGACCCTGCCTGAGAGAAACTATGACTACCTGTTTTGGCTTTCTTACTCACTCTCGCTTTTTTTTATTATCTACCTCAATCTTCTGCACATGTATTATCAGTCTAGGAAATTCCATATCTCTATTGAGCAGAGCATCTCTACACTTTTTCAATACCAACCCAGACACACCAGTCATAAACTTACTCATACTCTTTCTAGGGTTAGCTATCAAGTCAGAGGCATACTTATCTAACTGGTTAAACGTAAGATAATACTCTTTCACTGTCATGGATCCTTGCCTTAGGTTCGTGAACTCTTCTACCTTAGCCTCTCTCATCTTTAGCAGGAAAAAGTTATCTAGAAAGGCATCCTGAAACTCTTTCCAAGTCACGGGAGCTGCATCCTCCCCACTACTCTTCTTCCACATCACTACCCAATTATGAGCAATATCCTTCCACCTATAGGATGCTAAATCTACACTCTCCTCCTAAAAATATGCATATTCTGGGTGATGTTCCTCACCTCCACTAGATAAAGCTACGGGTCCTCACCTGCTACTGACCCAAGGAATTTTGGCGGGCTTATTCTCATGAACTCTCTAATTCTGGCTATGGATGAACCCCCATCTTGCTGAGGTAGGGCCACAACCTGACGGTTTCTCTGAACACTAGTTGTCACATCTTGGGCTAGCACCTGAAAAGCTACCCAAAAATCTACAAGTGACACATTCTCATTGTCAGGATCTACTGGTTGAGTTGGCTTGTAATCAACCTTATGGACATTATCCCTGCAAGGAGGCATCCTCTATAAATGGAAGAAAAAAGTGGATTATACTGAGGATCAACTTGAGCTCATACTCACTCGCATGATATGAATATTGAAAGAAGGAGAGCTGCTCCTAAAAACATCTTATAGCCTCTTGTATATAAATGTGGCACGTAACACACCCATGCACAAGAGTCTATTAGATGCAGCTTTTTAGAATCCCTAGGATACTATTGAACCTTAGGCTCTGATACCAAGTTTGTAACGACCTAATTTTCTAGAACTGGAATGTCACACGGTGCTCAAGATCCTAAGGAACCACAAACTAACCCTCTATTGATATCTATACCTGAGTACTACATAATAAAGATAATAAATGCATAAATTGGCTATAAGGTTCAAAATATCTAAAAATACTCAAAACAAAAAATTAAATACTGATACATCTGTCGAAAAAGCCTCTAAACTATCTGAACTGTGGAGTTGATGGGATATGTCCCTAACTAACTTCGTCTACTGAAAATAAGCTAAGTCTAAAGTGATAGTAAAAAAATAAGGATTATCATCAAATGAAGAGGACTCACTACTACGTCTACTACTACTGATAGGGATTGAAATGCTAAGGGTACTCTGGATCTCGTGCCTCTGAACCGATGGTTCAAATAAAACACCATAGTGCAAATGTGTCAGTATGGGAATGTACCGCATATGAAGATGAGGTAAGGCTAAATGCAGTTGTTTATGTATGAACAATTACTTAACTGAATAACCATGAGAGTACTGAATGAGAACACATGCATGAATGCTTAAATCATAACTGAAATCATCGTGACTCAAAATACTACAACTCGGGTACTGCTTTACTATCATTTTAACTCTCTACTAATACTGAGATAATGAACAGGTGAATCTCCTTATATTGATAACTGTGTACTGGAGTTGAGATCAATCTTATCTAGCGAGTGACCTAAAAAATTGATGATACTAAAACTGATTAACTGAATCTACTTATATCAATGACCAAAAGCTGAGCTTACTACTCTCGACTAACTGAATCTGAGATCAAACCTCTCTAACGGATGATCCCTGAATCTACTATCAATGATAAGAAATGATTATGTCTGAGATCAAACCTATCTACCAAAAGATCTCTAAGCCTGATAATGAGAATACCCAACTTAATATAAGGCTGAGATCAAGCCTTTCTAATGGGTAACCTCTGGATCTAATAATTATATTACTCAACTGAATCTGAGACTGAGATCTAGCCTATCTAACAGGTGATCTCTAGATCTGATAATACTGATACTGAATAACTTTATGTGAGACCATGCCTATCTAGTGAGTGGTCCATGAATCAATGGAACTATCTGAGTTCCTTACTGATATAGATGACTGATCTGACAGTCCTGATTTCTAAGTTCTACTTTGAAGACTAATACTGAAACTACAACTGTAGGAGTGCTCACTTAATCGACATGCCTCGAATCTAAACTGGTGGGGTCTAACCTATAACCCCAGTTGGAAGGGTTTCAATACCATGCCACGGGTAAAGACCTCTCTGGTCAAGCCTCTCTAACGGGTGATCCCCGCAGGAAGTCAAGCCTAAGGCAGTTTAATAGTCAAACCTTTTTCTAACGGGTGACAAGCCTTTTTCTAACGGGTGACTCCTGCATCCTACGTTGGCTACGTAGTTTTTGAGTTTAGGGATTGCTCCTAATGACTCTGACTCTCTAAAAGGGAGCTGCCATCCCTACACTTGCTTGGTTATAGCACCTACTCCTAATTGAAAGACTCTGAACTGATTCTCAACTAAACTTAAACTGAGACAAATATGATATTGATAATATTTCTCGACTGATCTGACTGAGTTATGTTGAATTCACTTGGTTCTATATCTAATGGAATACTACTGAATCTCATCATCTAAATAAATGATATTTAGCACGGGATAGATTACTTGAATACTACTGAGGACTGAACTGAACACTTGATTACTACTAGATCTGAGCTGAGTACTGAACTGAGGCTAGAATACTAGCGACACTGAGATTACTGAGATTTCTGGGATTTCTTAGGTTCTCCAACTATTTGAGAGTTTTGTGTTCTGTAACTCACTGAGTTCTAAGAATCATGGCTTGACTGAGATTATCATGAAAATTGACATGGGCCTAGACAGCAGCTAAGTTGTTGGTTATAAATACTCCCAGGACTCGATAACATAAAATTTAAACATAACCATTCATGACCATGGACATTCATTCACCATCACAATTATTAACCCATTTCTTCAAACACTTAGGAATCATAAACATGTGATAATTTAGGGAGACATGCTATTAGCTTATACTCCATTTAACAAGATCTTGCATCAAATACTTAGCATGTATAAAGAGCACATAATTAGGGAATTTCATGCTATCAAGCCACAATTCACTCACTAAGGCTTTTCAACAAACACTTGGCATGCATGGGCTTGCACACAATTGGGGATTTCTAGTCAACATGCTATAATGGTTCTATTTCCTTCACATAAGCATTTTATTAAACATATTGGGAGCATCCTTTGCCTATTCAACAATTTCTACACTTAATTGACATGAACACATCACT
>NW_025889969.1:72616-78158 GCF_002878395.1 Capsicum annuum | reverse complement strand
ATTTTTTAATTTTTTCATTTTTTTCATTTAGCATTTTTATTTTTCTTTTTTCTAATTTCGTTTCATTCTTTTTGCTTTTTTTCCTCTTTTGCATCACTAGCTTCTATTTTTCTTTTTTAATTCTTTTTGTTTTTGCCTATCTACATTTTTTGTTCCATTTTATATTTTTTTGGGATTCTTATAAAATATGGCTGCATCGAACACAAATCATGTATGATAAAGAAAATACCAAAAATATTTATTATATTTGTATTCGCATCATTATTTATATTTTACTATTCGTTGATACAATTGTATTTGTATTTCTATTTTATAGTTCACACTTGTATGGATGTATTTAATTGGCAAGAGAGACAATGGATTGTAATTAATTGAAGCTTAAGCTAAATAAGATCATTAAGACCTTATGTTTGCTAAGCCATGTAGTTTTTTCTTTTAAGATTTATTTTTATGAGTTGAAGTGAAAAATGATAAAAAAAATATATTGAATTGAAAATTTTTTCTAAGTTCAATTTTTACCAACTACTTAATTTTCTTAGATAAAATAATATAAAAATACTTTATAATTTTAGTGAAACAATATAAAAATACTTTAAAAAGTTAAAATATAATTTAAGTAAAATAAATTTATATTTTAACGCGTCTGCCTAGTCTGGAACTCGTGATCCAATGATTATAATTTTTTTGACCAATTTGTTAGAATAACATTATATCATGATCCTAATAATATTTATTTATTTAGTTAAGCTTTGCATCAGTTGAATTTTCAGTCAAACCTATGTAAACTCAACATGCTAGTTATTTGGAGTTAAGATGAAATTTCTACATTGAAATTTTTAAGTCAAACTTAATTAATTTACAATTGAAATGTCACCTTGATAACCATCAATTGAATTGCTATTTAAAGGTAATTTCCTTTTGTTTGTAAACAAAAAAAATGAATTTAACTTTAAAAGTAATCATATTATTTATTAGTTACTATGTAAATAAATTAATTTAGCAACTAAACTATCACTATTTTCAATCCCAAAAATTTCATTCATGGTTTCTCTTAGTTAGATATTTTTATTATTTTGGATTCACTTTTTTTAAAACATTTATAGGAGGAATTTTGTAAATGAGATATATAAAGGATTTAAAATTAAAAAATGATTAAAAATTAAAAAGTTAAAAAATTTGTATAATAAAACAACTAAATAGATAGAAGTATTGGAAGAAAAAAAATATATAATACAAGCAAAAAAATGGTGATTAAAAGTCTTCAAATCAGACGAAAGAGCATAGATAAATAAGAAAAAAGTAGAATATAAAAGTAAAAATATAAGCATTAATTAAAATGAGTGGAGTAAGTTATGATTTAGGCAAAATACTCTTCTGGACCCTTGTACTATGTCGGTTTTGTAAGTTGGACACTTCTACTTACATGTTTTTCATCTGAACCCCTGAACCCACTAAAAAAATAATATTTTAAACCCTTTTTTGGTGAGTGCAACACACTCTCCCACGTCAGCTGCCACATCAGCCACATCTGCCATGTCAGTTGGCACATCACAAAAAAGTATTACGTTAAATTCCAAGTCATTTTTAAAATGCTAAATAATAAATTAAATATTAAAATTAATTTAATTATATAAGAAAAAATTATAATTGTAGAAAAAATTGAATAATAATGTTTTTAGTTTTGCTCACCAATTAAATATCAAATCCATTCCAAATAATTAAAATTCTTCTCAAACTAATTTAATATTTTAACTATAAATTCATATATACAAACATAATAAATTTTAGATTTTTAAATTTGAATATCTTTAACAAATTCACAAAAATTTTAATTTTTTTCAAGCGAAATTCACTAATTTTTCTCAATATTCACTATCACTCACTTTCAATTCATATTTAAATTTTAATCCCCAAAAATAAAAAAATTTCAAATTTAAATTTTCATTCAATAAAGGAAAAGAATTGAATTGAGGGAAAATTAAAATAAAAAATAAAAAGTGAAGATGGTAGGGGAGGCGGGGCTGGAAGAGTGTTGGGGTAAGGTGTGGGGGCTGAAAGGGGCTGGGGTGGGGAGAAAAGGGGCTGGATAGGGCTGATGGGGTGTGGGGGGCTGGGGACGAGGCTGGGGATGGGGCTGAGAGGGTGTGGGGGCTGAGGGCGGGGTGGGGAGGGGCTAGATGGGGCGGGTGGGGTGGGGGGGGGGAAGGGGGGGGGAGGGGGATGGGGGGGGGCGGGGTGGGGGGGTGGGGAGGGGCTGGGGGAGGGAAAAATATTTTTATTTTTGTAAATTTTTAAAAATATTTTTAAATTAAAAAAAATGGAGGGAAAAAAGACCTTTTTTAATTTTAATATTATTTTTATTTTTTAATTGTTTTAATATAAAATTGACCAAAAATTGACCCTCATTCGCACCCCCGGACGAGTGACTACACTCTCTTTGTCCTAGTCATCATTTCAATACCACATAAGCAAGGTTAACGGTCAAAGGGTGCAAAATATTGCTTTTCAATGAGTTTAAGGGTCCAGATGACAAACATGTAAGTAGAAATGTCCAACTTACAAAACTGACAAATACAGAGGTCTAGAAGAGCATTCTGCCTATGATTTATGAAAGAATAATAGAAAATAAGAAATAAAAGTCAAAGTGATTCTGCTTTTGGAGGAAAACATAAATTCTTTTGGGGTCTAAAGAAAATAATAAAGAAAAGTCCAAGGTAGTTTTGCATTTTGCAGGAAAAAATAGACAGTTTTGTTATTAAAGGACATTGTCATCTTTTTAAGAATTTAGTTCCACTAGTGCCAAATTCATTAGTGCCAAATAACAACAACAACAACAAACCCAGTGTATTCTCAAAAAGTGGGGCCTGGAAAGAGTAGAATGTACGCAGTCTATACCGCTACCTCCAAAGAAGTAGAGAGGCTGTTTCCGATAGACCCCCGGCTCAAGATAGTGCCAAATAACAACACCCTTTAAATTTTACCATTATCAGCAAATAATGAAAGGAGAAAAAGAAACTCATTTAAATTTCATCTAGTCTTGTGTGAAAGAGAGAAAGTCTCACGTGAAAGTAAACATAATACACACGTAATATGGACAACCTATTAAATTCTCTTTCAAAATAGTCACAATATTGAAGTCCCCATCTTCACAATCTTCCTTTAAAGATTTTTAGGTACATTTAAAGCTCTACATACTTCTGTAGTTCTGTGAACTCTAGATCTGAATTGTTAATTCAGTATATATGTGCTTTTATATTAAGTAAATGTCCCATTTGTACCAATTAGTATTAAGCGTTTTTTTTAAATGTATAATTCTGAAAAAGGCAAATATAAAGGACTTAATTTAAGTATGCCTTGAAAAAGGCTAAATACATGTTTATAGGTAAAAAAAAATATGGAAGGAAGAACAAAAATTAATTACTCCATTACTTTCTTTTTTTATCTTTTCAATTAAAATGATACTTTTCATTTTCCTTTTTTTGAATGATGAAAATAATGTACATATTCATTCTTCCCTATTTATTTACCATCAATTCTTGTTTATTTTAATTCTTATACCATTAAATCTTTAATTGCTCAAGATTTTTTTTCATAATATTTTATTGATCCAATTTTTCATGAATATCAAGATTGCTTGTAGTTTATAAAGATTAAAGTTATTAGTTTCAGATCATGTTATTAAACCAGGTTCTACTGTTTTTTTTTTTAAATTATTATTATTATTATTATTATTATTATTATTATTATTATTATTATTATTATTATTATTATTATTTGAGAAAATACATCATTTCACCCCTAAACTTGTCTTCATAACTTACTTTAGACCCTAAACTACACGAACAATTATATACCCCCTTAATAACTTTCAAGTGAATTAAATACCCCCTAAAGATATGTTACCACTCTCACAAAGGGAGGTGCACTACACACATGCCCATGTCACTGCCATGTCACTGCCACGTAATATTTATTTAAAAAATGGTGCTACACATATATATAAAATAAAAATAATAAAAACAAAAAGAAAATTCACTTTCTTCTTTACACCCCCACCCTCACCCCCACCCCCATTGCCACCCATACCACGCCAGTCCACTACTGCAACAACATCAAAAATTTCACCATTAACACAAGATTATCACTCTTCACCCACTCGACAAAAACAATAATCACACATGCACACTTACAAATTTATTTTGATTTTCTTTCTCTTGAACGATAATTGGTATAGAGAAGAAATACCCTATAAATTTTTTCTCTATTTTTTAAATAACAATCACCCTTGATATTGACTTTTAAAATTAGTAAAATACTTCAATAGCATCAACTGAATCAACAACGACATTAATTTCTCTTTAACAACAAACGAGTCTACCAGCCCATTCACCCGATTATACGAAATTGAATTCATCAAATTTTATGAATTTTTGATAAGCATAAGATGTAAAAATAGAGGAAAATTTACAAAGAATTGAAGATGACCTGGTTCGATAGAAAGATACCAATCAAATTTTCAGTTAATGAAAATCAACATTGCTGTAATTTACGGAGGTTTTGAACAATAGAAGATTAAAGAACGATGATATGAAGTTGAGAAGCATTGAAGTAATGAAAATCAAGTAAAAGATTGGAAATTGTGAAGAAAAATAACCAAATAAGTTTAGTAAAGGATTTGGAATGAAGAAGCCGAGCGGGGTTATGAAGAAGACGAAGAAACAGGGTGGGGGTATGAAGAAGATAAAGAAATAGGGTGTTGGGGAGTGGGGGGAAGGGGGGTGTTACGAAGAAAATGAAAGATGGGTTTAGGGGTGGTTTTTTTTTTTTTTAATTTTCTTATTATATATATTTAATAAAGTAGGCCCTTATTATAAAAAAAAACTCACGCGTTTCTTGTTTTTTGCCATGTCAGCCGTAGGTGTTGAATTCAATTCACTTGAAAGTTATTAAGGGATTTTATAATTACCCTCGTAGTTTAGGGTCTAAAGTAAGTTATGGAGACAAGTTCAGAGGAAAAAATGTATTTTTTCTTATTATTAATAATATTATTTTCTGTTAAATAATTGTGTATACATATATATTGGTATTTGGTAGACATATTTTGTTATTTATTGATTTTTTTGAGTTTTTAATTTCGTAGATATTAAATATAAATTACTCCTTTTGATATTTTAAAAAATTAAATATGTCAACTAGAAAATATGAATTTGGTGCTTCAAAACTTAGAAAAAAAGGAAGAATTAAAACTTTGGTAGAATCTCAAAAAGGAGCTCTTGATAATTTTTTAATAAATAATAAAATTATAAAATATAGGAGAATGTTCTCAAGATGAGCAAGTTATTAATTCAATTAAATTAGATGATAGGAGTAATACTCTTAAAAAAAGATAATGAAATTAGTGAGAAATCTAATATAGATCCTCAAGAAAATCAAGAACTTAATGAACCAAATAATTGTATTTCTAAAAATATATATGATCCTAGTAAATGATCAATATTGATAGAAATTGAGGGACTTACTAGTGAAAAATGACCAATTAGAA
>NW_025889969.1:63665-69616 GCF_002878395.1 Capsicum annuum | reverse complement strand
GTCTTGATGACCATGTACGTGTGTCACATTTTATATTGGGGGATGTACTATTCCTACCATAGGATATTCCATGATCGTGCAGCTATAGATATTGGGACCCTTTCAATAAGGGGAGCTGAACCCATATGACCCATGGGTGGTTAGGATGGCAAGCTATACAACCTAGGTAAAGGTTTTAAGTGCGTGCTAAACACTTATAAATGTATGGTTATATGAATTATGAATGGTTTTACTTTGTTTTACTGGCACTATTTTATCCTTATCCTGAGATTCATGCCAGCAGTCAATCGTTAACCCCGTCTACTGGCGGCTGTATACTCATGCTATGCAGGAATCAACTATTCTACTCCTCCTATTTAGAATGCCGATTTGGCATCAACATTTAGATTGAAGTGGTGAGCTTCCATTCTTTTGGAAGGCATCATTTTATGTTATAGGTTTCTTTAGACACTTCTATTTTATTTTGGATACTGGTTTTGGCCATGGTTAGGGGCATGTCCTAATTCGATTTGTTTATTCTTTTGGATAGAGAATTTATGGTACTTTTGGGGGTTGGTATGGGCGGAATCATTATTGATGTTGGCCTTGGATTGGAATATGCTGGTGGACTAACATCATTGGATGATATTATTGGTTGTTACATTATATTATATTTTGGGATTGATTTTCATATTATGTTTTGGTATTCTATTTGGTTTATGGCCTATGTTTTGGTTAGGCGGTTGGTGGGGTATGGTTGGAATTAGTTGGGTCAGTCATGGTTGTGACCATATTCCAGAGTCCTAATGCGAACAATAATGCTATCTTGTTATAGGTTAAAAATTTAACCCATCTAAGGCTAGACATAGGTGGTTGGGTTTGGTAATAGGGGCAGTCCCCGGTCCTGGTTAGACTAGGGGTGCCTATTAGGACAAGGCCCAGGATTGGGTTATGTCAAGTTGGTATCAAAGCCTAGGTTTATATTCAACTGAAAAGCCACAAATCCATATCGAGTAGAGTATCTTTTAGGGGTGTGAAGCATGCCACACTCATAAGAAAGAGGGTGCAAGAAATTTAGGAATGTTTCACTTTCTTGGTATTCTATCTTCAAGATTGAGTTCTCAATCCTGGAACATCTCCTAATCCTTGTTTTTTCATCTTTTATATCATGTCTCCAATATTTAGAACACAAGGAAATTCTTTCATCCTATCTAGGGATAATGCAGAAGGGGTGCGTCCTACGTCTGGAGTACATCTTCGATCTCATAGTCCTATTCCTGATGGTACTTGAGTTTCTCCTATTCTGGATAGTTTTCCTTAAGTCTCTCAGGGAAATATGAATAATGTAGAATTTCTTTAGTCTATTCATGTCATTGCCCAATTGGTTGCTGCTTAGACTGAGGTGCTTTGTCTTTTGAACCCACAAGGGTTGGTCAATTTTTTATGATGGCTCCTCCAACCTTTATCGGGTAAATATGGTAGAGGATCCACATGGATTCTTTGATGAGATAAAAAAGATTTTTTGGGTAATGCAGGCTACTAATGTAGAAGGGTTTAACTTTATTGCTTATTAGCTTAAGGATATTGCTTATCAGTGGTATGAGGAGTGGGACATGATAGAGGTGATATAGAAAAGGAATGTGGTATGGGAGGCCTTTTCTGATGCCTTTTTGGATTGGTTCTTTTCTCTAGAGTTGAGGGAAACAAAGATGAAAGAGTTTATGAACCTCAGGTAAGGGAGGATGTCTGTAAATAAATATGCTTTGAAGTTCCATTAGCTATCAAGGTATGCTCCTAATTTGGTGGCTGATATAAGGTTGAGAATGAGGAAGATCACTTTTGGGTTGAATAAAGATTTGATTCTAGATATCAAGACTACCTTGCTGATTAAAGATATGGACATCTCGAGGTTGAATGTTCATATGCAGCAGTTTGAGAATGAGAAAAGGAAGCAGATGAAGTTTGGGTATAGGCAGGGAAAGAGGAGCAGGTTTTTCAATCAGAGAGGTGCTCAGTCTTTGGGTGGTAGAGATAGTGGCAAGTGGCAGAAAAAGAAGTGGGGGAGTTTAGGCTTATTTTCTGCTAGTGCTATTTATCAGTCGGGAGATAAGTATCATCAAGGTGGTGAAAATTCTTGAGCAAAAATTTCCTAATCTCAGGTGAGTGGAGGTCAGTCAGTTTTTTCGTGTCCTGTTTATTGATTCTGTGGTCTTTCTCATCAGGGTTTTTGTGAGAAAGGAAGGGATAAATGCTTTAAGAATTTCTAGGTAGGCCATCGGCTTAGGAATTATTCAATCAATAAGGTTGCTACGGGGGCGAAAAAGATTCCTGTGACTTCATCTTCTGCTCCTACACCAAGTGGGGTGGCATCCGCTCTTTTACTGCTTCTGGTTCTTGTGTTTGTCAAAATAGGTTGTATGCTTTGGCTTCCCAATAAGAATCCGAGGCACACTTGATATCGTTACTAGTTTATTACAACTTTCCTCTTGTGATGTATATTATTTGCTTAATTTGGGGTCCACTCTTTCTTATATGACTCCATATGTGGCTGTGTCTTTTGGTGTTAATCCAAAAGTTCTCTCACACTTTTTTTCTATTTCTACCTTACTAGGTGACTCAGTTATTTCTAAGAGAGTCTATAGAGGGTGTGTCATAGCTGTTGGTGGCAAGCAGACCTTGGTAGATCTGTTTAAGTTGGATATGGTAGATTTTGATGTAATTCTAGGTATGGATTGGCTGCATTCTCATTATGCGTCTGTAGATTGTCAGACTCGTAGGGTTATCTTAAAGTTTCTTGGTGAACCGATTATAGAATGGGAAGGTAGTTCCTTAGCTCCCAGGAGGAGGTTTATTTCTTATCTTAGAGCTCAGAAGATAATCTCTAAGAGTTTTCTTTATCACTTGGTCTGGGTTAAAGAGTCTAACTCAAAAGGTCCTTATTTATCTTCGGTCCCTGTGGTTAATGATTTTCTAGAGGTCTTTCCAGATGATCTTCCTGGTGTTCCTCCGAATAGAGAAATGGAGTTTGGTATTGATTTGCTTCCAGACACTCGTCCAATTTCTATTTCTCCGTATAGAATGGCGTCGATTGAGTTGAGGGATCTCAAAGAGCAACTTAAGGATCTTATGGATAAGGGGTTTATTCGTCGTAGTGTTTCTCCATGGGGTGCACTAGTATTGTTTATGTGCAAAAAGAATGGTTCCCTTTGGATGTGCATTGACTACAGGTAGTTGAACAAGGTGACTGCCAAGAACAAGTATCCTCTTCCCCGAATAGATTATTTGTTTGACCAATTACAGGCTGCCAAGTTTTTATCTAAGATAAATTTTCGGTCTGGGTACCATCAACTTAAGATTAGGGAGGTGGATATCCCTAAGATGATTTTTCATACTTGGTATAGGGATTTTGAGTTCTTGGTGATGTCATTTGGGTTGACTTATGCTCCGATAGTATTTATGGACTTGATGAACAGGGTGTTTAGAAATTATTTAGATCTCTTTGTCTTTGTGTTTATTGATGACATTTTGGTTTATTTGAAGAGTGAGGTGAATCATGCTAATCACCTCTGTATGATGTTGCAAACCTTAAAGGAACAATAGTTGTTTGCCAAGTTCTCTAAATGTGAGTTTTGGTTGAACGATGTGACTTTCTTGGGCTATATTATTTCTAGTGAAGGGATCATGGTGGATTCGCCGAAGGTTGGTGTGGTAAAGAGGTGTCCTAGGACCATGACTCAATCTGATTTTCGGATCTTTATAGGTTTAGCTAGATATTATAAGCGGTTTGTGGAAAGCTTTTCTTTGATAGCTACTCCTTTGACTAAGTTAACTCAAAAGAAGGTTAAGTTTTCTTGGTCAGATGCTTGTGAAGGGAGTTTTGAGAAGTTAAAGGATAAGTTATCTTCGTCTCCAATCCTGACCTTGTTGGAAGGTAACGATTTATTTATGGTTTTTGTGATGCATCTCGGGTAGGGCTTGGTTGTGTTTTGATACAGCATGGGAAGGTGATTGCCAATGCTTCTAGGATGTTGAAGGTTCATGAGAGGAATTATCCTACTCATGTTTTAGAGTTGTTGGCAGTTGTGTTTGGTTTGAAAATATGGAGTCATTATTTGTATGGTGCTTACGTGGATGTTTTTTCTGATCACAAGTGTCCTTAGTACGTATTCACTCAGAAAAAGCTTAATCTTAGGCAAAGAAAATGGATTAAGATTCTTAAGAGTTATGATATGAGTTTTCACTACCACCTAGGTAAGGATAATATGGTTGCTGATGCTCTTAGCAGGTTATCCATGTAATGTTTGGCTCACTTGGAGGAAGGCAAGAGAGAATTGGTAAATGATATTCACCTCTTGGCTAATCTTGGAGTTTATCTCTTGGACTCTAAGGATAGTGATGTGATCATGAAAAAAATAGTTTAGTCATCTCTTGGTGCAGAGATTAAAGAGAAGCAAGTGCTAGATCCTATCTTAATAAAAATTAAGAGTGGCGTTGGTGGGCAAAAGGTAGTGGTGTTTGAGATCAATGGTGATGGTACTATACAGTACTAAGGGAGGTTGTGTGTTCCTGATGTTAATGGGTTGCGACAAAGGGTTTTGGCTGAGGCGCATGAGTCATGCTATGTTGTTTATTCTAGCTCGACTAAGATATATCATGATATCAAAGCGATCTACTGGTAGAATGTCATGAAAAAGGATGTGGCTTATTATGTGGCCAAGTACATAGTGTGTTAAATGTTAAAGGTTGAGCACATAAGGCTAGAAGGGTTATATCAAGAAATTGATTTGCTCAAATGGAAGTAGGAAGTGATCAATATAGACTTTGTTACTAGTATTCCTCGATCTCAGAATTTATATGATTCGATTAGGGACATCATGGATATGATGACCAAGTCTGCCATTTCTTACTAGTGCAGAATACCTTTTTGGTAGAGGACTATATGCGATTGTGTCTTTAGGAGATTGTGGAGCTGCATGGGGTACATATTTTGATTATCTCTGATCATGGTATGCATTTTGTCTTATTTCTGGCGGTATTTTGAGAAAGGTTTGGGGACTAAGGTTAGTCTAAGTACTGATTTTCATCCACAGTTAGATGGGCAAGCAAAGAGAATTATTTAGACATTGGAAGATATGCATCGGGCATGTGTGATTGACTATGGTGTCAATTAGGTTGAGCATCTACCTTTGGTGGAGTTTGCTTACAACAATAGCTATCATTCGAGTATTAGTATGGCTCTTTTTGAGGCGTTGTATGGTAGGGGATGTAGATCTCCTATTAGGTGGTTTGAACTTAGAGAAGCAGACATATTTAGCGCAAATTTGGTTTATCAGGCGATGGAAAAGGTTAAGGTGATTTGGGATAGGCTTAAATCTACACAAAGTCATCAAAAGTCCTATGCAGATATTAGGCGTAGAGGCATGGAGTTTGAGGTCGGGAATTAGGTGTTCCTCAAGGTGTTTACCACAAAGGGAGTGGTGCGGTTTGGTAAAAAAAGAAACTCAGTCCTCAGTTCATTGGTCCTTATATGATTTTGCGGAGAGTTGGAAATGTTGCTTATGAGTTGGAATTGCCATCTAGCTTTAGTTTGGTTCATCCGGTCTTTCATGTTTCTATGTTGAGGAAATGTCTTTGTGATCCTTCTTTGATTGATCCTTTGGAAGAATTAAGTATTTTGGATTCTCTGTCTTATAAAGAGGTCCCGGTTGAGATATTAAATAGGCAAATTAGGTCAGTTACGGACCAAGGATGTGGCTTCAGTTAAGGTTCTATAACGAAACCATAAGGTGAAAGAAGCTACTTGGGAAGTGGAAGAGGACATGAAGTCCAAGTATCCGCATTTGTTTTCTGCTCTTGTGATTCGTGCGAAGGGTATGTGTCTTGCACACATTTTTATTTTCAGACTTTGTTAAAGGAAAGATTGACATCTTCGCCTCTTTGTTTTCAATCTTTGTTGAAGGGATGTTTGTATA
>NW_025889969.1:53794-60665 GCF_002878395.1 Capsicum annuum | reverse complement strand
CTCCCCACCCTCAGCCCCCACATCTTACCCCAACACTCTTCCAGCCCCGCCTCCCCCACCATCTTCACTTTTTATTTTTTATTTTAATTTTCCCTCAATTCAATTCTTTTCTCTTATTTTTGAATTAAAATTTAAATTTTAAATTTTTTTATTTTTGGGGATTAAAATTTAAATTTGAATTGAAAGTGAGTGATAGTGAATATTGAGAAAAATTAGAGAATTTTGCTTGAAAAAAATTAAAATTTTTGTGAATTTGTTAAAGATATTCAAATTTAAAAATCTAAAATTTATTATGTTTGTATATATGAATTTATAGTTAAAATTTTAAATTAGTTGGAGAAGAATTTTAATTATTTGGAATGGATTTGATATTTAATTGGTGAACAAAACTAAAAACATTATTATTCAATTTTTTCTACAATTATAATTTTTTCTTATATAATTAAATTAATTTTAATATTTAATTTATTATTTAGCATTTTAAAAATGACTTGAAATTGAACGTAATACTTTTTTTATGATGGGCCAGCTGACATGGCAGATGTGGCTGATATGGCAGCTGATGTGGGAGAGTGTGTTGCACTCACCAAAAAAGGGTTTAAAATATTATTTTTTAGTGGGTTCAGGGGTCCAGATGAGAAACATGTAAGTAGAAGTGTCCAACTTACAAAACCGACATAGTACAAGGGTCCAGAAGAGTATTTTGCCTAAATCATAACTTACTCCACACATTTTAATTAATGCTTATATTTTTACTTTTATATTCTACTTTTTTTCTTACTTATCTAAGCTCTTTCGTCTGATTTGAAGACTTTTAATCACCATTTTTTTACTTGTATTATATTTTTTTTTCTTCCAATACTTCTATCTATTTAGTTGTTTTATTATACAAATTTTTTAACTTTTTTATTTTTAATCATTTTTTAATTTTAAATCCTTTATATATCTCATTTACAAAATTCCTCCTATAAATGTTTTAAAAAAAGTAAATCCAAAATAATAAAAATATCCAACTAAGAGAAACCATGAATGAAATTTTTGGGATTGAAAATAGTGATAGTTTAGTTGCTAAATTAATTTATTTACATAGTAACTAATAAATAATATGATTACTTTTAAAGTTAAATTCATTTTTTTTGTTTACAAACAAAAGGAAATTACCTTTAAATAGCAATTCAATTGATGGTTATCAAGGTGATATTTCAATTTTAAATTAATTAAGTTTGACTTAAAAAAGTTCAATGCAGAAATTTCATCTTAACTCCAAATAACTAGCATATTGAGTTTATATAGGTTTGACTGAAAATTCACCTGATGCAAAGATTAACTAAATAAATAAATATTATTAGGATCATCATATAATGTTATTCTAACAAATTGGTCAAAAAAATTATAATCATTGGATCACGAGTTCGAGACTAGGCAGACGCGTTAAAATATAAATTTATTTTACTTAAATTATATTTTAACTTTTTAAAGTATTTTTATATTGTTTCACTAAAATTATAAAGTATCTTTATATTATTTTATCTAAGAAAATTAAGTAGTTGGTAAAAATTGAACTCAAAAAAAATTTTCAATTCAATATATTTATTTTATCATTTTTCACTTCAACTCATAAAAATAAATCTTAAAAGAAAAAACTACATGGCTTAGCAAACATAAGGTCTTAATTATCTTATTTAGCTTAAGTTTCAATTAATTACAATCCATTGTCTCTCTTGCCAATTAAATACATCCATACAAGTGTGAACTATAAAATAGAAATACAAATACAATTGTATCAACGAATAGCAAAATATAAATAATGATGCGAATACAAATATAATAAGTGTTTTTGGTATTTTCTTTATCATACATGATTTGTGTTCGACGCAGCCATATTTTATAAGAATCCCAAAAAAATATAAAATGGAACAAAAATGTAGATAGGAAAAAACAAAAAGAATTAAAAAAGAGAAATAGAAGCTAGTGATGGAAAAGAGGAAAAAAAACCAAAAAGAATGAAACGAAATTAGAAAAAAGAAAAAGAAAAATGCTAAATCAAAAATTAGAGGAAAAGTGCCGAGAAAAAAGAAAAAAAAAAAATAAAATAAAATAAAAGAGAAATAGAAGTAAGAGATAAAAGAGAAAAAAAAAAAAGAAAAAAGAAAAAAGTAAATGATTTTTTTTAAGAAAAAAAAAAACTAGTCCACTAAATCTCCCGTTATGTGCAGGATCAGGGGAAGGGCCCCACAATAAGGATGTATTTTTAAAAAAATGAAAATAGAAACAAAAATATGTACATGTAATTACTCTTATTATATTTTTATTTTATATCGAATAGAGTCAGTTTCATATAGTTGACACATTGGTTACAAATAATAATTTTGAAGTTAGGTTAGCCCCCCCCCCCCCCCCATTGACTAAAAGTTATGCTATTTTTTGAAAAAATTACATCTTAAAATTTACATTGAAGTGAAATTAAGTTATTAGAAGTTAACAATTGTGTTGACTAAAAATTTAAAGTGTTTTTATATATTTTTGTTGAGAAATATATAAATAATTAGTCAACTTGAATATTGAAAAATGTTTTAATTATGCTTTTATATGCTTTAATGGTGGTTTTGGATAATTGGTTGCATGGAAATGGTTATTTGGCAATTGCTTTTGGTTTTGGAAATACTATGCCCTCAATATGTTTGATAAAATGTCTATGTGAATGCTTTCAATAAATTGTTGGATTTTAATGAAACTTATGCATGGTTTAAACTTGGTAATGGAACCCTAAATGACTAAATGGTTCAGAATGGTTTAAATGGAATGGTTTGGTGGTCATGGTTATGGTTAATTGGACTCCTTGTGGGGTAAAATGGAATCCCCCAAGTAGATATGTTAATGAACAACTTGTAGGGTACATCGGACTCCCTCAAGCAACTTAATAATGGAACACTTATAGGGTACATGGGACTCCTCCAAGTTAACTTGTTAAATGGGTACATGGGAATTCCTTTATCTGAAAAGGTCTAGCTAAGGACAGTACTTACAAGTTATAGTCGGTATGACAATACCACTATGTATAGCCTCAGTTAATAATAATAGTTTGATTGGTTGGAAATTCAATAATATCAGGGTGTGATAACTAACCATGAAGGTGGGAGTTCAATGAACAAACACTAAACTCATGTTTACTAATAGAAGGGATAGGGCATGGCAACCCTTTTATGATACTATGAGGTACACGGGAATCCTCTAAGTACATTAGACATATGTATCATGGAGGGTGAGGGTACTTGAGAATCCCTTACTCTTATGGTATCTCTAATTCGTGCGGCTACACGCATCAAGGCCCGTTCAGGGGGTTAAAATAGACCCATATATCCTATGGGTGGTTAAGAACGATTAAGTTTCACATACCCAGGTAAATGGTTTCAAATACATGCTAAACCAGGTTCTTGTTCCCGCTATGGTTATATATATATGTATGGTTTGTATGCATATAGTTGGTTTACTTAGTTTTACTGGTTGGCATTATTTTATCCTTATCCTGATTTATGTTAGTGTTCACCCACTAAACCATCTTTGGTTGGCTGTATCCCTATGTGATGCAGGAACCGGCCGTTTTACTCCTCCTACTTAGCTATCGAACATTCGGGATCAGCTACTGGATTAAACTGGTAAGCTTTCATCTTTATAGAAGGCTCCATTTTATGGATGTTATTTTGTACTTTGGTTTATTTATGGATATTGGTTTTGGCTATTTTTTGGGGAATGTTCTAATTGGATCTTGGTGATCTCTCAGTTAGAGGCTTTTATGGAACTACTATGGGTTGGAATGGGCAAGATCGGTAAGGGAATCAACCTTAGTATTGGCATTGGCATTAAGATGATATCGGTTAACTGTATTGTTGTTTGTTTTATCCTCCTTTATTTTGGGATTATATATAATTATTATGGAACTTATTTAGTTATGGTTTGGTTGGTTTAGCTATTGGTGGGGTTCACGATTGTACTCGATTGGGTCGGTCTTGTTAATAGACCTATCCCAGAGTTTGTAATTTGGATAGTTATGATATCTTATTATATTCTCGAAATTCAGCCAACTCAGGGTAGGTGGTTGGAGGTTGGGTTGGGTAACGGGGGTGATCCCAAGTCCTAGTTGGACTTGGGATGCCATTACGACAAGGCCCCTGGTCAGGTTGGGTCAAGTTAGTTTTAGAGCTTTAGGTTCATGGTCAATTGGGAGTCCACAAAGTCATGTCTAGTAAAGTGTCTCTTAAGGGAGTATAGCGCGTCACACTCAGAAGAGAGAGGCTACAAGGAATTTAGAAATGTTTCACTTTCTTAGTATTCCATTTTCAAGCTTAGAGTCTAAGTCCTGAAATTTTCTCTAATCCTTGGTTGTTCACTTTTCAGATTATGCCTCATCAATATGGAACTCAAGGAAATCCTTCTTTCCTATCTGGTGATGATGTTGATGGAGTACACCCTACACCTGGAGTTCACACTCGATCTCAGGTTCCTATCCCTGATTATTCTGGAGTTCCTTCGATTTCTACTAGTACTCCTTAAAGTGAGATGACTAATGCAGAATTTCTTCAGTCGATTCATACTATTGCTTACTTGTTGTCTTCTTAGGATGAACGAGATGCATCTGGTGTTCTATTTGCTGAGGCCACAAGGATTGACCAGTTTATGAAAATGAATCCTCCTACTTTTACTGGTGTGAAAGTGGAGGAGGATCCTCAAAGTTTTTTGGATGAAATGGAGAAAATCTTTAGGGTGATGCAGGCCACGAATATGGAAGGGGTGAATTTTGCAGCTTATTAGCTCAAGGATATTGTGTATCAATGGTATGAGGAGTAGGATAGGGATAGAGGTGACGTTGAGGAGTTGAAAGGGGTAAATTCTTAAGCTTATCATCTCAAAGATGTTGTGTACCAATGGTACGAGGAGTAGGATAGGGATAGAGGTGATGTTGAGGAGTTTTCTTTGTGGCAGGCCTTTCCTAATGCCTTCTTGGATCGCTTCTTTCCTTAGGAACTGAGAAAATCAAAGATGGAGGAGTTTGTGAATATTAAGCAGGGTAAAATGTCTGTCAAGGAGTATGCCTTGAAATTTCATCAGTTATTAAGGTATGCTTCAAATTTAGTGACTGATATGAGGGCGAGGATGAGAAAGTTCACTTTTGGCCTATCTCGAGATTTGATCCTTGAAAGCAAGACTGATTTACTAATTAAGGATATAGATATTTTAAGGTTGGTTGTTCACATGCAGCAGGTGGAGGATGAAAAAAGAAATTAGGTAGAGTTTGGGGAAAGGTAGGGTAAGAGGAGCAGATTCTCTAAGCAGGGTGGTATTTAGCATCAGGGTGGTCGGATGGTAGCAAATGGCCGAAGAAGAAGTGGGGAAGTTCTGATTCCTACTCTACTGCTAGCGTTCCTTACCCAAAGCAGTCGGGTGGTAGGCGCCAGTAAGGTGGTGATAATTTCCAAGCACAAGGTGCCTAATCTCAGGAGAGTGGGGCATAGTCAGCTTATTCGTGTCCTCTTTGCCAGTTTTGTGATCGTCTTTATCAGGACTTTTGTGATGAAGGGAGGGACAGATGTTTTAAATGTGGCCAGCTAGGCTATTTGTTCAGAAACTTTCTGGTTGATAAGGGTGCTTCAGGAGTGGTTAAAGCTCTGGTTGCTTCATCTTCTGCTCCTGCACCTAGTGGTGCTGCTTCTATGACTGCTCCTAATCTGAGGTGGTTTTATGCACTTTAGTGATGTTATCCTAGCTTATTTAGCCATGTTTTGAGTATTTGTCATGATTTTAATGTGTTGATGATGATATAAATACGCATCTAGGCATTTAAGCATGTGATTATAATGTTTATTGTGTCTTTCAAACAAGTTTGTACTTAAATTGGTCACTTAGAATTCTAATGTGAAAACTAATGTTACTAGCTTGAGCTAGGTGTTTGTCTAGTTGATCTCGATGGATTTTATTGTTTTTAATGATTTTCAAATGGTATTATTGTGTAATTTTGTACGGAAAAACTTGTCTATAATGTTCAAGGGTCAATTGGAATAAGCCAAGAGTCAAACAATAAGTTAAAGATTTAAAGGACAACACTAGTTTTAGCTTGAGTTTCTAGCTCATCGTTTCTTGATATTGTATTATTTTGAGCTCTTATCCATGATTCCATATGATTGGTAAGTTTATTATGTTGATATATACATAATATACAATCTGGAAATTGAAGGTAAATAACACCAAAAGGTTTAGGAGTGAAGACAAAGGCACAAGACAAGGTTTGGATGTCAAAATGCAATTTCCACTGAGGGGTCGCGATAGACCCGTGGCACGACCCCTATTTTACATAATCAAGCATTTATCCACTACCACAAATTGATGGGAATACCTATTGACCCATGACTCTTGATCAAGTTGATTACCCATTGAGGCACAACCACTATTTCACACACAGCCAAAAGCCTTCTACAATAAAGAGGACTTGTTGACCACATTGTAATCACCTTGGACATCTTGGAGCTTTGTAGAGGGGATTCTAAAAACTTTAATTATGTTTTAATTAGTTTTACTTTATTTTTTAATGGATTATAACATTTACACTTTGATTTGGATTACAATTATGACCATTAGAGGTTAAACGCCCCTTTTCAGGGTTAAAGCCAAGAACATGACTACAATTGCTATGAATTGATTTGGTTCATTTATTTATCAAATGTGGTTGATTTTTTACCCTTGGTATCATTATTTTAAGTATCTTTTACCCTTATAATACATATATTATCAACTTTGTGATCTCGAGAGGGGGAATATAAAGATAGAACGTAGGGGTAAATAGAATAGGTTCTTATTACTTTATAAAATATGGGATTTG
>NW_025889969.1:26461-50794 GCF_002878395.1 Capsicum annuum | reverse complement strand
TCCTCAAGTTCTAGTTTAGGCAAATGTTTACCCAAACAAGGCTTAAGATATATGAATTCACTTTTAGATTTCAAACGAGCCTCAATTAGCCCTAAGATAGGGAATTCACCTAAAATATGAACAACTAGGTCAATCATTTCTAATTAGAGTAATCTAATATGTTCTTATGCTAAACATGAGGAATGAAGTCTAATTAACCTAAATCACAAGGGAACAAGCTAAGTGTTTCAAGCTTATGGTTTCCAAATAGCCTAAACATATCAACGAACTCCAAGTCTTGCATTCACATCAATCAACACCTAAAACCTATCTGAATCCAACACAATATAACAAATATCTTATGAAGTAGTTGAATCTATCAAGGGTTTAAACCTAGCATACCTTGACACCGAAGAAAGCTCATCAAACTGCTAAACCTTTACTTTTGTGTTTTGAGAATCCACCTCAAGATAATGAGCTATCAAAAATATATTCTACTCATCAATATGAATAAATATAACGCCCTGAAATTTGGGTCCCGAGATGTCACACGGTGCTTAGGGGTGCAAGTGATCCCAAGCTAACCCTCCTACTGGCATAACTCATAAACAACTGGATAAAATGCCTAAATCTATATAAAGTTAGCGAAAATATAGAACTTCTCTGAACTTGATCAATATAAACATGAACTATACAAGATTACAACTCTACTTTTACAAATGAAACTGAAACTGAATGCATCAACTTCTACTGACTGTTTATGAAGCCTCTACTAGTACTGACTTCAGATAGATGGGTCATGACTCCCAACTACCCAATATCAATATGACTAAAGTAAGAAAAATACAACACTTCTCGAACTGTATAACTGACTCATACCCTTGAATCAAAAGGACTCATCATCTGCTGAGTGGAAGCTGCAAATTGACTGAATGCGGTATCTGCGCTATAACTTGTACCTACATTATAAGGCACTGTAGTATATAGAAATATATGGGAGTCAGTATTTTAAGGAATGTACTGAGTATGTGGGGGTGAAATGCAATATTATAAATAATATCATAAATGATTATGAAAATTATACATGCTGATGATAACAACTTTCTTCGCTTAAATTAACTAAAATATATTCCTTGTAAATTATCAATAGTAATACAAGCATTATAAATCTTATAAATTATTATACTTAACTCAAACTCTTTAAATCATGACTTAGAGTAACTCGTTAACTCATGAATCTTGAAATCTTATGAACTTGGGAGTTTTCTATAACCGACATAACTACAACATGTGAGCTGCATGGAGTCCAATGTTTTTCCCTGCTAAGGAAAGAACCCCACTTTGGTGGGGGAGTCGAACTCTTGCCAAGGAGTACAACCTCAATTTATCAAACACAATCCCATACTCGGCCTCTAGCCCATAATCATGAATATCAATTCTATGGTGGCACGTATTTTTTGGAGAAATATCACATTTCCCGCTCGGTGCTAAATACTCCTCCCAGGCTCAGCTCATAATGCATTAGGAAATCCACCTTAATCAATATCAATTCATAGGTCCATTATAAAGACCAAAACATAAATATATATCTCATCAGTAAATTATATACAACTGTGGATTCCTAACTCCACTCAAAATCTAATAATCTTTCTCAACATCAAGATGTATCAATTCATTTAGTCATGGCAACATCAATAACTTTGAGGAAATATCAAGACTCATTATAACAACTCAATCTTATAAATCAATATACTTAAAAATCTAATTTGTCATAAGGAAGCTTAAAGCTTGACACATGTCTTGAAAGCACTTGAAATCCAAACTCATGGTAGAACATGAAATTCACAATATTAAATATCAAGTCATAATTTGGAAATTGTAAAATACTCATGTATCAAAAACTTCAAGAAAACATCATAGAACTCATTCTTGACTCTCAATCTCAAATATCAATATATATATATATATATATATATATATATATATTCAATAACAAAAATTCTCATAGACAAGCTTAAATCATGATTCTTATGTCAAATTATTCGGAAATCATCAACTCATAATAATAATATTCAACTCATGGCATAAGTTCTTAATTTAAGAAATAAAATGATGAAATAGTCATGTGTATCGATCTTGAATAGCTCAAATATCATATATCATTAATAAAGTAATTTGGGTGTAAACCCACTTTGCAAATTTATGGATTTCAATAGTAGAAATTAAATCTTTGGGCACAAGAACGAAAGAAGTGTTCTTGTTCAAACCCCACATACCTTGATTATGGATTTGAATGAAGAAACTTGTTATAGACTCCTTTTCCACTTCTTGAGTTAGGGTTATTGATGCTTTTGACTTGGGTACCTTGAATCTTGAACCAATTTATAAAATCTATGGTTGGATTCTTGATGTTCTTGGGAAATTTGAATTGGATTTTTGAGAGAGAAACCCTAGTATTCTTGATGAAATGGAAGAAAAATAAAGTTTTATTCTTTACTTGGATATATATAGAGGGTCAAAATGGGTTGAAAAGACCAAAATACCCTTTTAAAAATGCCTCTTAAATGCTAAAAAAATGGCTGACGACATTCGTGATAGGCCGTCAGACCCGTGATAGGCCGTCATGAAATGCCGTCACAAAAGGGTCAAATTATTGATTTTATTCCTAAGGCTGACAACATCATCAGAAATATTGTCGGAAAGTGACAATGTCGTCAAAAATGGCATCAGAAACATGACGGCCCGTCAGAACGGTCGTCAGCGTTTTCCAGCTTGACCATGTTGGAGTAAAATGGGCATAACTCTTTGCTCCGATATTGGATTTTGGCGAAATTGGTATCGTTGGAAATCTAATTCCATTATCTATCTCTTGATAGGTCATGAGCTCAAAAATTACAAGTATAATGAGAGATATACTCATTTAAAGTTGACTAAACCAATATCCTTCCCAAGAACTCAATCGGTAAGGAATGTTTTCATTCGTCCAATCGTTAGGACATCTTTAAATCCTTAATACACACCATCCTTGATTAGAAAAAAACCAAATCACTATAATTTATTTCTCAAGAGCTTGATTTATGGTTGCACTATTGGTTAGAGTCTTGGGGAATTACAAAATGGCTCTAACTTCCTCACCGGGTGTCCAATTCGGGTGAATCTTATGTCGATGGAAAGTTTATCCAATTCTCAAGATGATCGAGAGTGGAATTTAGGGAAATAAAACATGATATGAATAACAATCAATTTGGAAGTCATACATATTCACTCAAAAGATAGATTTAGGCTTAAGAAACGATCAGAGTATTATAATAAATAGATACCCCTACTGCACCATTGTGATTTGGGTCTAAAAATTACCTCACAGCCCCTGTGTGGGTTCCATTTATGAAAATCACATTTCTGAAACCAACACAACATTCATATATGATAAAGAAGCCATAACCCTCAAGAATGGGTAAAATCCAAGCTAATTTGGGGCTAAAATCAAACCTCAAGCAATTGTGGTTGGATAATCAACTCAAGAAATTTCAATAACAAAAGTGTGAATTCTTACCTTAAATTCAATGAAAATAGCAAAAATAGATGTTAATCAAGTTCCTAAGCACCCACAAGTCTCAATTTTAAGAGTTCTCACTCTTTAGGTATTTTCTCTCATGGTGTGGATGAAGAATGGTACCTCCACCACGAATGGATCATTTTTTCTGCCAAGGGTATCATGATTATGGAGATCGCTGATAATGCTCAACTCACTCACATGATTGAGGAGTGAGGTGATCATTATGAATAACCGAACTAGAGTTGGGGTCGAATTCACAAGGACAAAAATATAAATTTCAATTCTTATGGATGCTCTAATTACTAGAAGGTTACCCAGAATAATAATAAACAAGACATGTAAAATAAAATTGGGGGATTGGTTTGTAACGATATTTGACTACCAATGCACGAATATGACATTTTTCATTTAAAATCAAGATTAGAGAGAATCTTTGGATTATGTCTACCTAAAGGTAAAACATGTGGGTTGATGATGGTTTAGCATGAAGCTTAGTTGTTGACTAAAGGATAGGCTAGGCCGAGAGTCATAGTAGTCAATATTTCAATAAAACTATAACGATTTCACCCATTCGCTCTTTTGAGCAACTAACAAGTGTGCAGTTCGTTATCACCCAAAACCTCAATCAAGCATCCGTATTTCTAGGATGATGATCTTGACATGACTTACACTCCAATCATACTTATTTCTAAGATTACAAAAGGTAGTAAACCATAGATTTAATTGTTCACCATTACCTTGTTCCCCTATAACCCTCTTTCAAGAATGTTATGGGTTACCTCAAGTTCACATTTATCCCTCTTTCAAGGATGACGATAGTTTTTTAGATTTTGGGGTTTTCACCCTTCAAACCCATTTAGAGATTTGGTGTTTTCACCCATTAAATTCTAACTAATTAACCCAAGCATTAGTGGAATCCATACTCAATAACTAAAACTCATGCAAACACAACAACACCCACACACAATTACACTTTATTTTAACATAATCCCAAGACTAATTACTTAGCTACTCACCAAAAAAGTAAAAAGAGATATACCATGAGGATTATCCAAAACATTCATTCTTTACAAAATTACTAAGAAATTAAGCCTCCAAGAGTAGTTACATACTTTCCCAAAGAAGATAGGGGTTTTCCCTATATATGACTTGGGATTCATCTATGAAATTATACAAAACTGCTCTGGGTCACATTCCCGCTTAACCACAATTGCTCGGATTTAGTCTCGATCATGGCTACGCAACCGTGGTTGTGCTCCATGATCGCATTATGCTAACCATCTTGACTGATCACGACCACGGCCTAAGGACTGTGGTCACAGTAACTAAGGCTGAATTGCTCTAGGTCTCCAGCTGCACTCTTTTTGCTTCTATTTGACCCCATTTTAGCATCGATCCACATCTTCTCACCTTCTCAACTATATACCTACAAAATTTTGTTATTACTGCATTTAAATCATGATGATTTCTCATTTTATTATACAAATAATGGTAGTGTGCCTAAATGTTTGACACAAATGAGTGGTAGAATCACTACTCATCAACACCTCTAACTTAAAACTTTACTGGTCCTCAAGTAGCACTACCCTTTCTATGAGACAATTTATGATGTATGCACTCATTCTATCACCCAATGATCAAGATGACTTAAACTTGTTGGCTACAACAAAAATCTCTTTGCACATAGGCAAAATGGTTTTAACAACAGCCCTCAATAAAATTGAATATTTGAAACATGCATTAGACTTTGAGGAGAAATCATGTAACAACCATTAACACTCTAGAAATGACTCACTTGATGACTACAACCAAGTTATATCCATTTTTATCTTATCATGCGGAACATAACAACTTCACCCACCTCAACCTGTTCACATGCCTCCTCACATAAAAGAAGATTTCACATGCCTAGTTACGAAATGTGCAACATGGAATTTTATGTGCAAACACTTACTCTCTCAATAAATTCTCCATGTTAACAAGTGCCATGCCATAGGCTTACCCATATTTTCAATCACCACTACAATGACTCCACTTGGTTGGAAATCACAAAGGGATTTTTTAGCTTGTAATGTTGGTTTAGGGTAGGGTAGGATATAAAATTAGGAAAATAAGGTTAGACCATCCTTGAACTTCTACATCATACTCTTTTTGAGCTTTGCTATTGGGACACTTCTTTTTTACTTTACTATTTTTCCTACCCCTCCCCCCCATTTTACTCTTTCTGCTTGCATTAAACTTCATACAACTCTTTATTTTGATAAACTATCTCTTCCTTCAAAGCAAAATGCTTACTTATTTAAGGTCGTAGGCACTTTCTTATGATTTAATGGCTCAACTACACTTCTTTCTCTTTTCGCCACCCCAACTTAGGCTTTTAGCCTCAATTTGTATTCTTAAGTTCAAGGAGGATAGGGTTCAAGAGAGGATGAATAGAAGGATCACGACTTGTAATGTGTTTGCCAAAGAAAAGTCCAAAGGCTCAAAGAGGGTTACTAAGGGTAACTCTTATGTATTGGTAGGATTTTTAGGCTAAAGTGGGCTTCCAAAATCACAAGATGGCCTATCATCATTTTACCAACCAAGCACAATCAACAATTAGCTTTGAAAGACTAATGGGGCAAGTTTTAAATGGTATAAGTACATATGAGATATAGAAAATTAAGCTTACACACATGGCATGCAAATGTTCTCAAAGTGGTTCAATTGTTCTACCCGCTCGAGACAAAGATGGAGTATTAACTATTTTTTTGTATTTAATTTTTAGAGTCATAGAAAGAGGGAAAGTTTCATCACGAGGTTTCTCACGTCCATGCCTTCGAATTTTGTGAAATTTTTGGAGAGAGGGGGTTGTTTGTTTTCCATCTGCACCATGCATAATTTGCTTATCATGACAACAACCCAAGTTGATGTCTCATATTGTGGATCTAATATAGGCGGACCACTCACATGGATACTTAGACTTTGCCAATGGGTATGAGTGGAATCCCCAAATCATCAATGACATAGGTACTCAGACTACCCTTGCATTGACCATGATGCCACGGGTACTTAGACTTCCCCTGCATCTATGGTTAAAAACCAAATCATGATGCTTTCCCTTTAAGAATGTTTTCACTAAATCTATCATAGGGGAAAGCTCGTCGATTAAAACTAAACTAAAGCAGCAAACTAAGAACAAAGTAACTAATCCATGTAAATGTGGACACCATTAGAGTGCCCGAATATTACAATACAAATAAAACTAAGAATCATCCAAAAGAGCAGAAGAGTATGTAAAAATATCAATAATACATGCGCAAATCAAATGAATAAGGAGATACCCCAACTGAATGTATAGAAATGTCCGTACTGTATAAATAATAAATAATAAAAGAAATAAGGGTGCACCCTAAAACCGCATCAAGGTCCGCTTTCTCTCTCAGATTCTGCATCATCACCATTCTCTTTAAGATCAGTCCACTCGGCTTGGGCCACATCATTAATCTCTACCTAAGAGAAAGAAAGTCTATCTCGGGGTTTTAGGACCATCCAAAGACCATTTATCCATATCCATATCTTTATAAAGAACTTATCCCTCTTCTTCTCTTGTAAATATTTTTAAATATTTAATTCAAAGGTCTCGATGTGACTCTACCAAAGAGGAGTAGGCTTTCTCAAGCTTAGCAATGGGAGCCTATTGCTTCTTTTGGTCTTCCCTGTACTTCTCATAATTGGCATGTGACACATATAAATGATGAGTAGTGGAGGGCTCACCCGGTCCTTGAGGCAAACTAGACACAAGCTCTTTAATAGTTGAAATATTTACTTCAATCTCCTCAAGAGGTCCCGTGGTGATTGGCCTATGAGCCTCGGGCTCACTGCATGGCAGCTTTTCCAATTTAATCTTTCTTTTCTTAGTTTTGCCAGGTGAGCCCTCTCCTTGAATCCTCAAGAGGTAGATGGGGGCACTAGGTTGCACCTATGTATCACTAGTATACTCTTCCACCCCGCTTTCCTGAAAATCTTAGTAATTAAAAAGGGGAAAAAGTGATGTGTACCACCTTGGTTCTTGAAATGATCTATTTCATTGACCATGAGTTGACCAACATCCAGTGGGATGCCGTCTAGACTATACAAAACAATTCGAGCACATAATTCTTGGATTGCTACCATGTGGATGCAAGGAAAAACTCGGCTACAAATCATGTGAAACCATATACAAGCCTTCAAAGTGAAGTTGTTCATGGAAATGTTGCTTTTAGTCTTGGTCCAGGAGGCTTCCTTTCTAGGGCAGAGCCATTGCGCCAACCAACTCCCTAATTTACCCCTCTTTGCTTTGAATTTAATCATGTCTGCATATTTGAGCCCATAAACATCATTCACTTGCTTAGCCTCAACTTTAACCGGTTTGCCCCGAATCTTGACAGTCACATTGAATGGGTACGAACAAGACACTTCACTAATATTGGCATAAAATTTGCGAACCCATTGTTCATTTTCTATGCATGGATTCGAGGAGAAACATACAGCCTATGGCTTCAAGATTTTCATGAAATACTGGTAGTTTCTTCGGCACATTAACAACAACAACAACAAACCCAGTGTGTTCCCACAAAGTGGGGTCTGGGGAGGGTAAGATATATGCAGTCCATACTGCTACCTCCGGAGAAGTAAAGAGGCTGTTTTCGATAGACCCCGGCTCAAGATAAAGAATAAGCGACAAGGATATGAAATACATAACAGAAAAGGCATAAGGAATACTAAAAAGTAAATCAGAGCAATATGAAAATACGAGAGATATGATAACACAAAGCAAGTAGATAGCAACTGAGAAAATATAAAAGGGACCCCACGTATAAGTAACACATATTCACCGCCGCAGACACCTATAGACACAGACCTAAGGTTACTAACCCGGCTATACAAGATCTCTCCTAGTGGCTTGCTACAACCGACTCTCTCCCGCTAGCCTTCTACCTTTTTCCATGGCCTCCATACCTTTCTATCTAGGGTCATGTCCTCAGTAAGATCCAGCTACTCCATGTCATGTCTGATCACCTCCCTTCAGTATTTCTTCGGTCTACCTCTACACCTCCTGAAGCTATTCTACGCTAGTCTCTCACACCTATGCACTGGAGAATCCACATCTGTAACGCCTTAAAATTTTCATCCTAAGATGTCACACAATGCTTAGGCCTACACGTAGCCCCAAGCTAACCCTCGGAGCCAGACACTACCTCAAGGAACTCAATTTAATAATAGTCATGCATAATAAAGAGATATATCACATCAGGTTCAAGAGAGATACTGGAGTTTACTAAACTGTACAACTAAAATATATATTGAATGTCTGTACATACCATCCCTCTAGTCTAACAAAGCCTCTATACATCAAAATCAAGGAGCCTTTGGGATGAACCCCCAACTGACTCAACAGTACTGAAAGCCATAACAACAAAATGATATCACAAAAATATAGACACAGTCCTCAAACCATGAGGACTCACCACTGAGAAAACATAGTGAGGCACCCAAATATCGCTATCGCGGCAGGGGCTGAGTACCTGAAACTACATTACAAGAAAATATAACCCATAGGAAATTATGTGGGTCAGCACTTTGGAATGTACTAAGTATGTGGGGGTGCATTCAGCAATGTAAATATCATCATCAATTTCATGAAAATATGCATATGTACAATGATGGCTCACTTGGCTTGAGTTAAATTGAAACATACTTTTCATGATCTCATAGTAAATAAATCATATGATAAAAACCTCATAAATCATCATAAACATCTCAACTCTTCAACTCAAGACTCAGAGTGACTCGATAATTCAAGAAACTCAACTCTTATAGACATGGGAGGTCCTTATAACCGACATAAACCATGTGAGCTACATGGAGTCCAATGTTTTTCACTCCTTAGGAGAGAACCCTACATTGGAAGGAGCATCATAATCATGCCAGGGAATACAACCTAAATTAAGTAATCGCAATCTCATACTCGGCCTCTGGCCTACAAATATCAATACCAAGCCTACGGTAGCACGTAGTTTTAGGGGAAATACCATATTCCTGCTTGGTGCTAAATACTACTCCAAGACACAAACTCAGAACGTGTTAGGAAGTCCATCACAAACATCACAAGGGTCTATCATGAAGATCAAATCAAATCTCTTTCTCATTTATCAAATCATAATCAATTTGTGGATTCCTAACTCGACTAAAATCAAATCAATCTTTCTTAATATCAAAATGTATCAGTTCATTAAATATGGCAACATCAATAACTTTGAGAAAATATAAAGACTCATTGTAACAACTTAATCTCATCAATCAATATACTCAATTATCCAATTTGTCATAAGGAAGCTTAAAGCTTGAAATTTGGGAATAGTAAAATATTCATGTATAACAAAGCTTGAACAATTTATATTCTCGTAGTCTTATGATGAAGTAATTTGGGTATAAACCCACTTTCAAAATCATATAAATCCATAATAGAAATCAAAGCATTAGGCACAAGAACGAAAGAATTGTTCTTGTTCAAAACCCCACATACCTTAATCTTTGAAATTTGGATGAATTCTAGTGCTTAAGACTCTATCGGCATTTGTAGTAAATGATTCTCAAAGCCCACACTATGAGGAACTTGGTTCTTGAAGAAATCTTGAAGATTTATGGATGATTTTTGGAAGATTAATGTTCTTGAATGAAACCCTAGATATATTTTCTTAAGAAAATTGGAAGAGAAAATGAAGAAATTAGGGTTTGGATGGGGATTCTCATTTATATAGGGGCCTCCAAAAGATGGGAAAAGACCAAAATACCCTTGAAAAAACATCTTTTAATTGCTGAAAAAATTAGCTAACGATATTTGTGACTAGTCATCAAACTTGTGACAAGTCGTCACGAAAAGTCATCACAATAGGGTGAAATTTATGACTTTCTGCTAAAGGTTGAAGACATTTTGTGACAAGCCATCAGACTTGTAACAAGTCATCACAAAATATCGTGACAAAATGTTAGAATTTGTGACTTTCTGCTTAAGGTGACGACATTTTGTAACAAGCGGTCAGACTTGTTACAAGTCGTCACAAAATATCATCACACAGTTTCCAGGCTGACATGCTGGAGTAAAATAGGCATAAAATTTTGCTCTGATACCGGATTTGGGTAAAATTCATACCATTGGAAAGCTAATTCAATTATCTATCTGTTGGTGGTTCATAAGATCAAAATTTCTTAGTGTACAAGGGATATGGTCATTTGAAGTTGACTATGTGAAAATTCTTCATAAGAATTCAATCGGTAAGGGATGTTTTGATTCACCTAATCGCTAGAACATCTTTGAGGCATTAATACACATCACCATTGATCAGAAAACAACCAAAGCACTATAATTTATTTCTTATGAGCTTGAGTCATGGTGGCACTATTGGTTAGAGTTCTCAAGGTATTACAATAGCTCCCCTTTAGAAATATCCATCCCCGAATATTGCCAGATAGGCTAAGAACAAGAAAAAAATAAGGACGTATAGCTAAAAGGACTCACTCAAAGGACTTACTCCACTCTATACCTTCGGATACTATACAAAATGCATGAATTCGTGATGGAAGTAGACACACAGTTGAATCTTTAATAAGAAGATGGCAGAATTAAGAAAGAATGGTACCTTCTGCTCGCTCCGAATTCATAGAAAAGAGGTGAGGGTACTTGGCTCGCATATCAGCTCCGACTTCCCAAGTAGCACCCTTAACAGATTGATTTCTCCAAAGACCTTTAACCAAAGGAACTTCTTTGTTCCTTAGCCTATGAATCTAAAAATCCAAAATCTCAACTGGAATCTCCTCAAATGAAAGGCTATCCTGAATATCTAAGCTTTTGGAAGAATCAACCTCAACAGAATCACCAATACACTTCTTAAGTGTAGAAACATGGAATACCGGATGAATACTAGACAACTCCATAGGTAACTCCACTTCATATGCTACTTTCTCAACACAACTTAGAATCCTGTATGGACCAACATAATGAGGACTAAACTTTCCCTTCTTCTCAAATCTCTTCACCCCTTTCATGGGTGAAACCTTTAAGTATACCAATCATTAATATTAAACTCAAGATCTTTTCTTCTCACATCCGTATACGACTTCTGATGACTTTGAGCGGTCTTCAATCTTTCTCGAATCAACTTAACTTTTTCCATAGCCTCAAACATAGCATCAGGCCCAATCACAACTGCTTCTCCTACTTCAAACCAACTTATAGGCAATCTATATCTTCTTCCATACAAAGCTTGGAACGGGGACATCTAAATACTAGCATGGAAACTATTGTTATAAACAAATTCAATCAATGGCAAGTGCTCATCCCAACTACCTTTGAAATCAAGCGCATATGCCCTTAACATGTCCTCCAAATTATGAATAGTCCTCTCATCCTGACCAACAGTTTGCGGATGAAAAGAAGAACTCAAATGAACTTGGGTACCAAGACCATTCTGAAAGGCTCTCCAAAATTGTGAAGTAAACTGAGTACCCCTATCTGAGATGATAACGAAGAAACTCCATACAATTTGACTAACTAACGGATATACAATCTAGCATAATCCTCAGCTGTATAAGACAAATGAATTGGCATGAAATGAGCTAATTTAGTCAACCGGTCTATAACAACCCAAATCAAATCATGATAACAATGAGAAGGAGGCAAACCAATTACGAAATCCATATTCACTTATTCCCACTTCCAAGTAGGAATGCTAAAATCTTTTATTACACCATTGGGTCTTTGGTGCTCTACCTTAATCTGTTGACAAGTAGAACACTTTGCCATAAATCCTGCTATGTCTTTCTTCATACCGTTCCACCAATAGAGTTCCCGCAAATCACAGTATATCATGGTAGCACCGGGATGAATAAAATATTGCGCTTGGGAGAAAACATCTACCTTTTGGTCCTTAACTGACTCCTTCTATTTGACCAAACTAGGATCCCTGTCTTGCTTCTCCTTTACCTCTGAGACCGAAGAGGACTCAGAACTACTCTGAACCAACACACTCCCTTCAGTGGAATCAAGCAATCTAACACCCAACCTATCCAAACGATGTACATCACAAGCCAATTCTTTCTTATTATTCTCTACATAAGCTACACTACCCATAGACAACCTGCTAAGAGCATCTGCCACAACATTGGCCTTGTCCGGGTGATACAACACACTCATATCATAGTATTTTAGCAACTCTAACCATCTGCTTTGCCTAAGATTAAACTCCCTCTGAGTACACACATACTGCACGCTTTTATGATCAGTAAACATATCAACATGAACACCATACAAATAATGTCTCGAGATTTTCAAAGAAAAAACTACAACTACTAATTCAAGATCATGGGTTGGGTAATTCTTCTCATGAGGCTTTAACTATCTAGAGGAATAAGCTATAACTTTACCCCTCTGCATCAACACACAACCCAAACCAACTCTAGAAGCATCACAATAAAACACAAAACCATCAGTACCATCGGGTAAAGCTAACACTGGGGATGAAGTGAGTCGAGTCTTTAACTCCTAAAAATTCTTCTCACGAGCATCTGTCCACTGGAGCTTAAATTTCTTTTGGGTCAACTGGGTCATAAGAGACGCAATATAAGAGAATACCTTAATAAAACAATGGTAATAACCATCTAGACCCAAGAAACTCCTAATGTCAGATGGGGAGGTAGGTCTAGGATAAATCTTTACAGCTTCTGTCTTTTGGGGATCGACTCTAATGCCTTCGGTGGAAATAATGTGAACCAGAAAAGCAACTGAACTTAGCTAAAATTCAAACTTGCTAAATTTAGAAAATAATTGATGATCTGTAAGATTTTGCAAGACAATTCTAAGATGGTCGGCATGATCATCCTCTCTTTGGGAATACACAAGAATATCTTCTATGAATACAATGACAAACATATCAAGATATTGCTTGAACACTTGATTCATGAGGTCCATGAAGGCTGCTGGAGCATTGGTTAACCCAAAGGACATAACAAGAAACTCAAAGTGAACGTAACAAGTTCAGAAGGTTGTCTTTGGAATATCACACTCTCTCAGTTTAAGCTTATAATAACCAAATCTAAGGTCTATCTTTGAGAAATAACTGGAACCCTGTAGCTGATCAAATAAATCATCGATTCTAGGAAGAGGGTACTTGTTCTTGACAGTTACCTTACTGAGTTGATTGTTATCAATACGCATATGCAATGTACCATCTTTCTTACGCATGAATAGAACAGGTACACCCCACGGGGAAACACTGGGTCTGATAAAGCCTTTGTCTAAGAGATCTTTGAGTTGCTCCTTCAACTTTTTAAGTTCTACGAGAGTCATACAGTATGGAGGAATGGAAATAGGCTGAGTTCTAGGAAGAAGATCAATCTAGAATTCTAATTCTCTATCAGGTGAAAGCCCTAGGAGACCTTCCGAGAAAACATCGGGAAACTCATCAACAATGCTAAATAACTGAATGGTAGGAGTCTCAGATTTGAGGTCTTTAACTCAAACTAGGTGATAGATACAACTCTTAGAAATCAACTTCCTAGCTTTGAGGTAGGATATAAAATGGCTCTTTGGAGTTACAGAACTCCCAGATCACTCAAAAATGGGCTCGTCAGGAAACTAAAACTTAACCACTCGGGTATTACAATCTATAGAAGCATAGCACGAGTGAAGCCAATCTATACCTAGAATTACGTCAAAATCAAACATATCTAGCTCAATCAAATCAGCATATATGACCCGATGAAGGACAGTGATAGGACTCTTTTTATACACTCGCTTAGCAATAATAGATTCTCCTACCGAGGTAGAAACCAAAATAGGTTCACGAATTCATTCAGGGTCCATCTCAAAATTTACAGCAACTAGAGGTGTCACATAAGAGAAACTCAAACCGGGGTCCATAAATACATACACATCAAAATAAAAGACACAGAGCATACCAGTGACAACATATAGAGAGTCCTGCTCCTGGCGAGGTGGTATAACATAAAAGCAATTCTGGTGCGAACCACCAGCAGTATTAGAAGAGGTCCCCTAAGGAGGAACTGGGCAAACTACGGAAGCGGGGGCACTGGTATCCTAACTCTGGGGATGAGTATCTCAATTCCCCTGTCTAGCATACGGATAATCTTTAAGTCGGTGGTCCAACTTTCCACAACCAAAGCAACCCCTCTGATCAACAAAAGCACTCTCCAAAATGATATCTACCACACATGGGACATAAAAGAGGATGAGGTCTTTTACTTACACTTTCTTGAGACATGGACGGGATAGGCCTGTTCCCCTGCTCCTTCCTACTTCTAGGTGCGGGAGCACTAACTGAGGAAGGCGCTGGCATAAACGAACGTCTATGGAATTGAGGGTGGTTACCTCCATAGAATCTGGACTAACTGAATCCCTGTTGCTTTGATCTAGCCCTTTTAGTCTCTCTTACTTTCACCCTTTCTTTCACCTTATCAGCTTCAATCTGTTAGGCATGTATCATCAACTGAGAAAGGTCTATCTTCCTATTAAGCATAGCAGATCTATACTCTTTCATAATGTAACTCAACACGCCGGTCAAGAACTTGTTCAGATGGTCCTGGAGTCAGCCATCATACTAATAGCATATTTGGATAACTGATTGAATCTAAGACAATACTCCTTAACAGTCATGGATCCTTGTCTTAAATTCATAAATTCCACTATCTTTTCTTCCCTCATCTCAAGAGGAAAGAATTTTTCCAAGAACGCACCTAGAATAACTACCAAGTCATGGGAGTGGCATCCTCCTCTTTACTCTTCCTCCACATCTCCACCCAATCATATTCAATATCTTTCATTTGATAGGCAGCCAAATGAACACTCTCCTCCTCAGTTATGTGAATAATCTAGGTGATCTTTCTCACTTCTTCCAAGTATATATGTGGGTCTTCAACTACCTTTGACCCATAGAACTCAGGCGGATTCATCTGTATAAAGTAATAAACTTGAGCTTCAGCAGAATTATTTTCTTGCGGAGGTGGAACAGTATCCTAGGATAGCTTGAGCATTGGCAATAACTGCCTGGGCTAGCACTTGAAAAGCTGCCCAAAATTCCACATGAGACACATGCTCGTTCAAGGGATCAACGGGTTGAGGTTGCTCGTTGTTTCTATGAGCTCGACAAGAAGGCATTTTTTGTTATAAGAAAGCACGAGTTAATCACAGATAAATAGAAAGTTGTAGGCACAATAAACTTTAGAAAGAAAGAAATAACTTTTCCCAAAATATCCCATAACCTCTTGCTCATAGATGCGGCACGCTACACACCGATGATGAAGACTCTATGTAACATGGCTTGTCAAACTCCTTAGGACCTAGGACTTCTTAAATCTTAGGCTCTTATACCAAGCTTTGTAACACCCCAAAATTTCCATCCCGAGACATCACACGGTGCTTAGGGCTACACGTAGCCCCAATCTAACCCTCAGAGTCAGATACTACCTCAAGGAACTCAATTCAACAATAGTCATGCATAATAAAGAGATATTTCACATTAGGTTTAAGAGAGATACTGGAGAATACTAAACTATACAGTAAAAATATATATCGAATGTTAGTACATACCATCCCTCTAGTCTGACAGAGCCTCTATACATCAAAATCAAGGAGCCTTTGGCACAAACTCCCAACTAACTCAACACTACTGAAAGCCATACCAACAAAATGATATCACAACAATATAGACACGGCCCTCAAACCATGAGGACTCACTACAGAGAAAACATAGTGAGGCACCCAAACATCACTAACGCGGCTGCGGCTGAGTACCTGAGTCTACATTATGAGAAAATGTAGCGCATAGAATATGTGGGTCAGCACTTTGGAATGCACTGAGTATGTAGGGGTGCATGCAACAATATAAATATCATCATCAATTTAATAAAAATATGCATATGTACAATGATGGCTCACTTGGCATGAATTAGATTAAAACATACTTGTCATGATCTCATAGTAAATAAATCATATGATAAAAACCTCATAAATCATCATAAACAACTCAACTCTTTAACTCAAGACTCGGAGTGACTCAGTAATTCAATAAACTCAACTCCTATGGACATGGGAGGTTCTTATACCTGACATAAACCATGTGAACTACGTAGAGTCCAACAGTTTTTCCTCCTAAGGAGTGAACTCCACATTGGCGGAAGTGTCGTACTCTTGCCAGGGAGTACAACCTCAATTTAGTGATCATAATTTAATACTCAGCCTCTGGCCCATAAATATCATTACCAATCCTATGGTGGCACATAGTTTCGGAGGAAATACCATATTTCCCACTCGGTGCTAAATAGTACTCCCATACATAAGCTCAAAAAGCGTTAGGGAATCCACCCCAAACATCACAAGGGTCTAGCATGAAGATCAAATCAAATCTCTTTATTATTTATCAAATCATAATCAATTTATGGATTCCTAACTCGACTCAAGTCAAACTAATCTTTCTCAATATCAAAATGTATCAATTTATTAAATCATGCCAACATCAATAACTTTGAGAAAATCTCAAGCTGCATTGTAATAACTCAATCTCACTAATCAATATACTCAACAATCCAATTTTTCATAAGGAAGCTTAAAGCTTGACACATATATTGAAGCCACTTGAAATATCAACTCATGGTAGAAATATAAAATTCACAATATTAAATATCAAGTCATAACTTGAGAATAGTAAAATAATCATTTATAACAAAGCTTGAACAATTTATATTCTCATAGTCTCATGATGAAGTAATTTGGGTATAAACTCACTTTCAAAATCATATAAATTCATAATAGAAATCAAAGCTTTGTGCACAAGAACAAAAGAGTTGCTCTTGTTCAAAATCCCACATACCTTAATCTTTGAAATTTGGATGAATTCTAGTGCTTGAGACTCTATCGGCACTTGTAGTAAATGATTCTCGAAGACCACACTATAAGGAACTTGGTTCTTGAAGAAATCTTGAAGATTTATGGATGATTTTTGAAAGATTAATGTTCTTGAATAAAACCCTAGATATATTTTCTTAAGAAAATTGGAAGAGAAAAATGAATAAATTAGGGTTTGCATGGGGATTCTCATATATATAGGGGCCTCCAAAAGATGGAAAAGGACTAAAATACCCTTGCAAAAACATCCTTTAATTTCTGAAAAAAAATAGCTGATGACATTTGTGACAAGTCATCAGACTTGTGACAAGATGTCATGAAATATCGCCACAAAAGGGTGGAATTTATGACTTTCTGCTAAAGGTTGATGACATTTTGTGACAAGCCGTCAGACTTGTGACAAGTCATCACAAAATGTCATCACAAAATGTTGGAATTTCTAACTTTATTCTTATGGTGATGAAATTTTGTGATAATCCATTAGACTTGTGACAAGTCATCACAAAATTCCGTCACACAGTTTTTAGGCTGACACACTGGAGTAAACTAGGCATAACTTTTCAATCCGATTTTGAATTTGGGTAAAATTGGTACGGTTGGAAATATAATTAAATTATATATCTATTGGTGGGTCATGAGATCAAAATGTATTAGTGTAACAAGGGATATGTTTATTTGAAATTGACTATGCCAAAATCCTTCTCAAGAATTCTATCGGTAAGGGATGTTTTGATTCACCTAATCGCTAGGACATCTTTGAGGCCTTAATACATATCACCCTTGATCAGAAAACAACCAAAACACTATAATTTATTTCTCATGAAATTTACTCTTGGTGGAACTATTGGTTAGATTTCTCGGGGTGTTACAATGTCCCTCCTCATCACATGTCCAAACTATCTCAACCTTCTTTCCCGCATCTTGTCCTTCACCGATGCCACTTCCATATTCTCCCAAATTATCTCATTAATAATCTTGTCCCCTATAGTATGTCCACACATCCAATGCAACATCCTCATTTCTGCCACCCTCACTTTTTGGATATGTCAATGCTTGACTAGACAACACTCGGCACCATACAATATGGTCGGACGAACTGCCACTCTATAGAATTTTTACTTAAGCTTAAGGGGCACTTTCTTATCACACAACATGACCCAAGGCGAGCCTCCACTTCATCCAACCTTCTCTAATATGATTAGTGACATCCTCATTAATCTCAGCATTCCCCTAGATTAAAGACCCAAGATACTTAAAACTATCTCTCTTACAAACATCTTGGGAGTCTAACCTCACCACCAAATCATCCTTCTGCCTCAAGTCACTAAACTTACATTCCAAATACTCTATATTGGACCTACTCAACTTGAACTCCTTCGACTCAAGGGTTTGCCTCCAAACCTCTAATTTGTCATTCATGCCCCTTTGCATATCATCAATCAACACTACATCAGCATATTATCCAAGAAAATTTCTTTTTTCAAGAGCATCTTTGTCCTTAATAGATTACTGTAGTAGTGGGTATGGCAGTCGGGTGCCATGAATCGGATGTGATCATACTTTCCCATGAGGTTATCCTGAAAGCACTAGGCACACATTATATCACTCAATGATATTTTAACATGCAAACTCTACCATATTGCTCCTTAATCCTCATTCAAACAGGTTTTTGGTAGTGCTAGGTTAAAAATTTAAAGTGCAAGATTTTTGGCATGGCAGGAAACTGACCCGAGAAACTGCAATCCCAAACCATAACTGCATTTGTATTGCTGTGATCACAGTCATCTGACAGTGGTGATGATACCTGAGGATGGTTTTATGCCAACTCTGCATGTTCAGATCTCTTCCTAGTTGGGTTACTAACATTCTCTACAATATAGATGTATAGGAAAAATAATTGAGCAATGCTAATAAGTGTTTGAATGCACCCTTTAAAATATAGTTACCCCTATTGAAAGTTCATGTGGGTAAAGTGTCAAACACTTTGTGCGAACATATTATTTTTCTAAATTTTTCACACATTATTGGGTATTCAAGATGTCCACTTATGTGCACACCTTATCTAAGCAACTAATATCATGACACCAAGTATGACAACATGGAAGTCATAACACTAAAAACATTAGGCTCTCTCTTAATCATGTATTCTAGGGCCTATTTTCAAAAAGAAAAACACAAATTCATGACACTTACTGAAGTTGTGAAGAAAATAGGGTGTGAGGATGTTGTTTGAGAGCACACAAACTTGGCTAGAAATTAGCCCAAATTAGAGAGTATAATCTTTAAATGGAGTGTAGGGGAAATAAGGGGAAATGAGGGGTTAAATGACTGAAGTGGCTGCGATTGTGGTTAGGTGGCCACGATTTAGGACACCTACATCACCACAATAGTGATTAGGGAATGTGATTAGGTTAACTGAGAGCAGTTCTGCTCCTCTGTTTTCCCCTGTTCAGCTGTTTACTCAAATTTCATAAATTTTTCCCCTGTTCAGTTTTCAATGTAGAATTACACACTTTCCCTTTTTGAAGCTTATCCAATGCACTTCATAGTGCCATAAATACATGGTTTATTCATATGCAAAATATAATATCTATCCTATAAAATCATAACAAAAAAGATACAAGCCACTTTTGTGGTATTTGTGGGTTGCCTTTTACCTAGAGCCTTAGTTATCGTTGTGGAATGACGTTGTACTTTCTTCATTCTCAAGGTGGGTCATAAAATACCTTCTCATTCTCCTTATAATTTTCAACATCCTCCATGGATAGTACTTGAAGCTCAGCGGTTTATTTCTTTGACTTGTAAATATTGAAAGAGACTGCATTTTATTGCCCCCTAAATTTCATCTCCTCCATCTCTAGATTGACAATGGATTTCCCAATAGCCAAGAAAGGATGACCAAGGATGATAGGTACCTCTTGGTTAATATCATAATACAACACCACGAAATTCATCAAAAGTATGAACATGTCCACATATACAAGGACATCAAACAAGATTCCCTCTGGTCTTTTGATTGAGCGGTCCGCCATTAAAAGTCACATTAAAGTTGGTGTAGGGGCATCCAATTTGAGCTTCTTGTAGACGAAAAAAGGCATTAAATTGATGCTCGCACTAAGGTCACATAAAGCTTTTTCAAACTCATGTGTCCCAATTGTATAAAGAATGGTGAACGCTCCAGGGTCATCTTTCTTTTCTGTAACTTACTATCCATGATAGCGCTACACCCATGAGTGACCTTAATGGTATCACCTTCAATAAATTTCTTTTTGGACATGAAATTTTTCATCAACTTAGCGTATCCTAGGATCTCTTGGATTGCCTCAAGCAATGGGATATTTATCGATAGGTTGCTCAGTTTTTCCATAAACTTCCTTAATTTGTCACCTTCCTCTTTTTTATACAATCATTGAGGTAATGGGGAAAGAACTTGGAATGTGGGCCTTGCTTTACTTTGTGGCTTTTTAATCTCAACAACTTCTTCACTACTTTCATCAGTTTCCTACTCATCATTTCCTTTTTGATTTTGAGGTAACACCTCTTTTGCCTTCAATTTGTGCATTTTCTCAATCAAGTCTCCTTTAGAGGGTTCATGAAGGGTCTTTCCACTCCTTATGGCAATTTCTAGAACTTGGGAATCATTCTTTATATTAATAATCATGTCACTAGCGAGTCCACCTTTAGGCCTAACATTTAGTTGCATGGAGATTTGCCCAACTTAAGTCTCCAATTGCTTAATATAGGTGGAGTGAGATGCCAGGGTTTGAAAAAGTTAAGAAAAGTCACGTTTCAAATCATGAACCATTTTTTTCGTACCTTCTACTCTATTCAATATTCTTGCTAACATATCCCTAGTCTTGAATTTTTTGAGGTCAATTACACTTGACTCCTTGGATTTAGCTCAACCATGAGGGGGAACATAATGGTCATAATCACGTTCCTGATCTATCCAATATCTATCCCTCTCACGGTCCATGTAACCTTGGTTTCCACCTTGCCTTTGATAGAAAGGGCAGGAACCCCCCGAGTAGTTAGCCAAATACTGGATTTCCTCATCCAACTTCTTTGCTTATTCATCATCTTCATAAGATTTTGATTCTACGACATTTATCATATTCATGGGTGCACCCATAACATGCTTTGTCAAGAGTTCAAGTTGGGTCATTATTTTCGCCATGTTTGTCTTCTTTTCTTTATTCCACTTTCTTTGTTCATTATCAACCATGGAAGTAGTAGAAGGGATCTTGGGAGCTTTGGTTTCTCGAGTATGACAACCCCCAATTTCGCTTTGACACTTCTCCAATCAATAGAAAGATTGTGTGGTGGTGCAACTTCAATAGGGAACCGCTTGCCGTATTATCCACTACTGCTTTGTTTAATAGATTAAGGGAATGGTATAAGATCTCGAGAAGCATCTTCTCCAGGACTTAATGATTTGGGCATTGAGCTAGCTTACCATTAAACCTCTCCCAAGCTTCAAATAATGACTCTTTATTTATTTATCAAAAATTCATAATCTCATCCCGTTTTGAAGTATTTTTTATGGTGGGAAATATCTATCAAGAAACACCATAGTAAGCTCATTCCAAGATGTAATTAAGCTGAGTGAAAGTGAGTGGATCCATAACACTGCCTCTCCTATTAGTGAGAATGGGAAGAGGCAAAGCCAAATGTATTCTTGAGTAATGTGTGCTATATTGAACGACACACACATTTCCACAAAATTCTTTAAATGGACGTTTGGGTCCTCAAAGGATTGACCCCCATACAATGCTTTTATTTACAACTTGTGAATTATGATTCTAGTCACATGGAAGACTCTGTTCCCATTAGTTGGTGGGTTATGGATTGCACTTGCTTGTCTCACTTCATTTAGTGGGCCCTTATTATCTAGAGGGGAATCAAAGGGGCCTATATTTCTTACGCTATCACTCATTGTTCTATTAACACTTTGATTGTCTACAAAAGAACAAAAATAACAAATATTGTAAATTACACCACCCTGGGTATTCCTAAGTAAGAATCACACCGCATATGTGAAATCTATATTCCACTCCCTGGCAACAACACCACTTTTATAACGCTTAACTTACTTCCATGATTGAGGGGCAAGGCGGTTATTGTCAATAAACTAACTAGAGTTGGGGTCAAATCCTCATGGAGTGAAATATAAATTTAAAATCTTATGGGTGCTCTAATTACTAAAAGTTACACGAAATGATAATAAACAAGACATGTAAAATAAAATGGGGGGATTGGTTTATAACAATTTTCAACTACCAATGCACGAATATGACACTTTAGATTTAAAATTAAGATTAGAGAAGATCTTGGGATTATGTCTACCTAGAGGTAAAAAATGTGGATTGATGATGTTTTAGTATAAAGCTTAGTTGTTGACTAAAGGATAGGCTAGATCAAGAGTCATTGTAGTCAATATTTCAATAAAACTTCAATGATTTCACCCATTGTCTCTTTTGAGCAACTAACAAGTGTGTAATTCGTTATCACCCAAAACCTCGATCAAGCATTCCTATTTCTAGAATGATGATCTTGACATGACTTACACTACAATAATACTTATTTCTATAATTGAAAAAGGTAGTAAAACATAGATTTAATTGTTCACCATTACCTTCTCCCCCTATAACCCTCTTTCAAAGATGTTATGGGTTACCTCAAGTTCACCTTTATCCCTCTTTTAAGGATGACAAAGGTTTTTTAGAGTTTCGGGTTTTCACCCATCAAACCCATTTGGAGATTTAGGGTTTTCACCCATCAAATTCCAACTTACTAACCCAAGCAATGGTTGAATCCATACTTAACAACTAAAAATCATCCAAACACAACAGCACTCACAGAAAATTACACTTTAGTTTAACATAATTCCAATACTAAATTACTTAGATTCTCATGAAGAAAGTAAAAAAGAGATATACCATGAGGATTATCCAAAACATTCATTCTTCATAAAATTACTAGGAAATTAATCCTCTAAGAGTAGTTACGCACTTGACCAATTGTAGGGGGTGAGGATAACTTGGGTAACTTAAATAGATCTGTTATAGCTCTAATGGATCTATTTTTATTTGTGTGTGGATATTTCTTAACTTCTCTAAATATTTTAATTTTATTAATGTTCATATTTTGGGGGGTGATTAGATGGTATTTGATTAAATGCTTTACTGTAATATTCTTTAGTTTTTTCTGTTAGTCTTTGTAATTCTTGTATATTATTTTGAAGGTATTCTAATTGTTCTATATCTTTTATTCTAAAATATTCAATTAAATTCTCTTTCATAAGTATCTCTGTTGCTCTTATTTCTTTCATATCTTGTCTTCAATATTTTAAATACTCATAGTCTAGCATTTTATCCTAAAGTAGTTGTAATACTGCAAATTTCTTTGTAATGATTTATTCTAATTGTACTATATCTGATATTAAATTCTAGGTTATCAATTTTATAATTATCCTATTTTTTTTTGTCTATGAATAATTCTATGTCTAAATCATATTCTAAATTGTCTTTTATTTTTTGTTTTTTTTTATGGTTTTACCTATCCAAATTAATCTTTCTTTTAATTGTTCTCTTCCTCTTCTAAGCTGGTTCTATAATTAATTTCTTCATATAGCCAACTTTGTTTTTCTCTAACTCTGTTAATATATTCTAACATTTTTAATCTGTGTAATATCCATTTGAATAATAATTCTACCATAGAAATCTATATTTTCTAATTCATCTTCTATCTAATTAGTATTTAGTAACTCATCTTCAAAATCAAATATTTTTTTCCATATTATTTTCTTTATGTCTTCTAATTCTAAGTCTTTTATATATCATAAAAGACTTAGAATTAG